>NC_061088.1:18103144-18115644 GCF_015104395.2 Macrobrachium nipponense | reverse complement strand
GGATCCCACAATAAGCTGTAGGTCCTGTTGCTAGGTAACTAAAAATTGGGTTCCTGCTACGTAAAAATATGTAAATCCTTCGGGCCAGCCCTAGGAGAGCTGTTAATCAGCTCAGTGGTCTGGTAAAACTATGATATACTTAACTTAACTTTGACTCAGAGAATGAATTTGCCATAGTTTTCGACACCGCAATTCTCGATAGTTCGTTTCGCAAGAAGATTTTTTTTCCTCTCTCTCTCTTTCCATTCCAGCAGGACCTTTCAATCGTAACGAGTGGAATCAAATTGGGTATCTGACCTTCATCAACTATGGACAGTATGAAGCCGCTGCTTCAGGATTATTCGGAGCTCAGCGTTTTTTGCTAACAGGTAAAAGAGAGAGAGAGAGAGAGAGAATGTATTTTTACACTTACTGTCTAATTCACAATATTATAATTTTGCACTTTAAAAGATAATCAGAGTTACAAGATTTATGGAAAGTAGCTTATTGATGATATTATTGCTCATTTAGCACTCTTGTGTATTGAGGTTTGTAATACAGCCAAGCACGGACACGTGCCCGCACACATTTTATATATATATATATATATATATATATATATATATATATATATATATATATCATATATATATATAAATATATATACACGTATACACAAATAAAGGCGTCACCTTTATTTATACATAGCATCACGTTTTATATACTTCGTAATCAAGTTATTAATATATATATACATATAAATTCATATTATATTTTTTATTTATAGTATACATATATATGTATATTATATAAATATATATATTATATAATATAATATTTATATATATAATATATATATATATCTATATCTATATATATAGATATCATATATATATATATATATACATATATATATATATATATATATATATATATATGTGTGTGTGTGTGTGTGTGTGTGTGTGTATAGAGAGAGAGAGAGAGAGAGAGAGAGAGAGAGAGAGAGAGAGAGATAACAATTGTTTATCATTCAAATTAGTTTCCAAATATGGTGCCATACGGGAACATGAATCATTAGGATAGGTTGTTTGGCTGGCCTTATTCCAGCCAGGTCCATGACCATGGAATTGAAAGGAATAAGGGGTTTGCTATTGACCTCTGGATTTGGTCTTACCAACTACCTGTCTACATAACTTTGATTAGGATTTTTGTCTGTTATTCGTATGTTAGACTTGTCTACTTGCATGGGCATATACTGTACTGTGCCATCACATTAAGACGGTGCATGATTTTGATTTCAAATTTTTGCGTCAAAATTGCGCTGGAAGACTTCACTACATATCGTAGGCGCCCACATTTTCGTCCAGGTGCTAAAAATTGCTAAAATTTCGACAAAAATATCAAGAAACTTGAAATATAAACTCGGTACACGAGCACAGTTAAACCATGAGTATGGAATCCTACTGTTCATCAAGCATACTGAACATGGAACAACAAACGGAAGGTGTCGATTCCCCCAGAGTGACGCAGGGCCCCGGAAGACACACCAAGGATGCATCCTCGTCAAGAATGGCAACAACAGAAGCATTAAAGATCAAGAAGAGGGAGATAAAAAAGAAAAAGAAGAGAACACCGAAAAGGGAGAGAGCCCTGAAGAAAAACAATAGGAACCTCTTGGAAGAAATATACAGATTGATGGAAAACGAAGAAAACCTTCGCGAGCAGCTCCTACGAGAACATAGAAAGAACAAAGAGTTCGAGAAACTTCGACGACAGTTGCAGGAGGAGCAGTACATCAATCACCGTCTAGAGGAACTGATCAGAAAAGGTGAACTCCACATCATCTCTCTGGAAGTCGAACTTGATCGGTTGAGGGAGATGGTCAAAAGAAAAAAAAGTCTCATACAAAGAAAGGAAGAGAAAATGGCCATTTGCGACAGCTAGAGAAATCCAGGCATAGGTACAAGTGAGACCTGGCAGCGTCCAGTGTCTGATCCAGCTGAATACAGAGCGAACAGACTGTATAACGTAAATCAGTATGATGAATTGCAGGTCTGTATGACTGTGACGTATTACAAAGCTTTGTGTATGTAACCCCTAGTAATAATTGCACTTGAAGCCGTAAAAATAGCTTCTATGTCATTGTTAATAAATACTTGTAAGATTTAATCTTAATAATCCTTCCATCTAATGCAAAGTCACTTGAGAAGACTCTATCAACATTAACAGGGAGCCCATAGTGACGCAAGCCCTTACATAATTAATATGGACACTGTTAAATGCTTTTCCATAAAGGGATTTTTAAAAACTTCACACACTGAAGGATAATAAGAATTAGAAAAAGATATTCCATGTATGCAACTCCTTACAATTATATTATTATTATTATATTATTACACACTGTTTAACAATAATTTCCACAGACTTCTAATATTTTGCATACAGCATATTTTTCTCAAAACCTACGTAAATGCGACCCTCTATAGTTGCCACATTCTGTTCGGCCACCTTTCTTTGTTACATTTGCTATGAATTTCAGTTACCTTCAAAGGCTTCATGAACGCTACAAAAACTACTGAGGCAAGAATCAGCTTTCGTTTTCCTTCGTACAGATCAGAACGTTCGATCATCTGCCACTCCCACTTTTCTAGACCGTGGTCATACCTAACGTTTACCTTGGTCATACCAATCGAAAAATACAATACACGGCAAAGTGCAATTAACAGTGCTAATATACACGAAGTGCACTAACGCATATGCAACACGCCGGAACGGCTTATTTGAGCAGCCTGCCATTGAATACAAGAATCATTGCATTAAAGGGAGGGGGGTGGGGAATGAAGTAATGGGAGGGTAAAGACTATTCCCGTGCCCCGTCTAGCTTGGTAACTACTGGTTTAAGTGAGAAATTGTCTCCCTGTTTAGAGCAAGTCCCTTGAGGATGGAAGTAAAATCATACACAAAAGATGGGAAATTTCATAAACAAACCAAAAGACAAATATAACAAAAACATGAAAAAATTCTGTAAATATTCCCGTATTCAGTTTTACCCTATATGCTATTGAAAATGTAATTTACTAAATAATTGGCTTACCCGTTAGGTCTGAGAAAAAGATATCACTGAATGCATCATAACTGAGATATGTAAAAGTTTTCAAATGGTTTATGGTCTTGGGTATTAACCCGGTATGCATCCACCTATCCGTCACCTCCGAGGTTTATAGTATACTAAACATGATCCCCCTGGGCTCAAGGATATAATTTATTAATAAACGTACTACCGGGTTAATAACTGCGGCCAACATCAAGTTTCTCGCCCTTATTATACCTAAGAGCAACGAATCAAATCTATCAGGAAACGTGAAATTCATTCGTCAAACAAAATATCCAGCATACGAAACACTCATATTTAAACAACAGACGCCACATAGACCATGCATTAAAAGTAGACTAGGTTATGTTACCAAAAATCTTTCCGTCGTCGTAAGAAAAGCAAACTGTTCTTAGAGAATAACTAAAATTAAAATGTGCATAGTTCGAGGCATGTAATCTCTATATGTTTCAACATTTGGTATTGGTTATAGTATCAGAAAAAGTCAAATAGGCCACGTGGATAATAGCTCTTGGAATTTGCCGTCAACGAACAACCACGTAGGGGGGAAATGACAGCAAAGTATATTTCCTGAGTTCGATCTTTTATATTACTCTACAGAACATGTACTCACCATAAGCATAGTTGTTAAGTCAGCTCCTCTGTAAACATTGACGCACTCATGGTATTGTGTGATCCCAGCTACTGTTCACATTACATTAATCGTCAGACCGTCTGACTACCATGTGAAACTGGTTAACGTTTTTAACTCGTTACTCACAAACACAACTTACGCTATGGTTCTTTTCCCGAAGACTTGTGAATGGTATTTTCTTGTAATTCCAACTAAAAATATCGATTTTCCTTTACATTATTTCTTCAATACAAGCAGTTTTCAGAACAAGAGGGTGGTTTTGTAATATAACAGAAATAATCAACCAATTCCTCATTTCTAAGCACAACAATTGCTCATATGTTAGGGCAATATCTGTGTGATCCGATCACACGGCCCACCGTTATGGTGGCCGTTTATTCCCCGAACCCAATTTACTACCCCGGTCGAACTGCTTCGAAGATTTGAAATGTAACATGATCACTCTTTCATGTTGCCTAAATGCTTAACAGATGAAATTTATTGGCTAATCTGTCTAAGAGGAGAGAAAAACAGAACTTGGTGTTACGGGTATACATAAATGTGATTGCAATGGCAATTTTTTCGTCATGATTTGTAAATAAAATCTATCTGCGCAAGCGCAAATTACGATCAGGTAACCTCTTCTTTGTATTAAGCATAGTTTTGAAGTGCCTTTTTCTTATGGGTGTTGCTATCAAATGTGGGTTTTAAAGGGCAGAGCATCCCTTACGGTTAGACTGTGATGCAGCTTACCACTTACCAGCCAAGTAGCCCGTGCTGGCATTAGGCCAGCTCCACCAACAAAAGCAACAAGTACTACGGTCCGATGCTTTCAGTAGACCAATCCACCTACCTGACTGTACGTGTTATTTACCCCAAAACTCGGCTGCTCATTAAAACCTTCTACCTTATATGATTACCGAAGTAAACAAATATAAATGACACTTGTTTAAACCCTCAAAAAAAAAAGGTAAAAAGTTAAAGCTTCTTATTAAAATTACGGTGAAATCTCTCTCAAATTGATACGATGTTCATGTCATCTGCATTTGATGTTACTTCATTTCGTTCATGGCTCTCGTAAAAGAGAACACCTGAGCAAAGAAAAAATCGCCACTGCCCATTAAAGCTCAAAAGTGTTGACGGGAAAAATAAGAAAAATAAAAACTGTAGCTTAGCAAGTTAGCAGTTGATTGATACAGTTGAACTGGGAAGCCTCATCAGCAAGCGACAGCGTCTTTAAATACCAGGATCATTCACCTGTTTTTTTATACGTTTATAGATACATACATATGTGTGTGTGTGTTTAAGATATCAATGGCGTCCTTTCTTCTCAGAAACCATGTCTTGGCAAAGTATCAGTCATTTTTTAAGTACTTAAAAAAGTAACCATAGAAAAACGTTTCAAGTCTCACATAGTTTTAACATTTTCTTCCACCGATTATCCAGTGTCCTCCTGGAATCCCCTTTACTTTTGTTGGTTTAAACGTTTAAACAGTTGATTTGGTACTTCGATATTCAGTCGACAGTGGTGGGTCAGGATTTCGAGTGGGAAAACGAAGGTAATCCCCAGTCCAGAGTTGTGCACATCTTGCAGGGAACCCATAGTGCGCATCGCTTCAAACAACCAATTGTATATCGATTTATTTTTCTGAAACAATACTTGAGATTTCTGCATGTAACTCAGTCGCATAGAAAATGAAAAAAAACCTTAACATTCTCAGGCAAGCACTCGAATGTCAACACACAGTTATATCACAGGATCACAATGGAATAGCGCCATTGCTTGCCTCTCGTGGCCCGCATACCTCACAGCCATATCCCCAAGACCCTATGTCGAGGGTCACGATGGTAATAGAGCAGGAATTTCGTTCATCGAGAAGTTTTTTCTATTCTTCGTCGTTAATTGGTTTTGATGACTTCATTCCAAATGTTCTTTACTTTTATTAATTAATGGGCAAAGGTGTGAAGAAATCGAGTTGTCCGAAGTCGTACCAACTCTTCTGGAACGTGTAGTCGTACTGAGTGGTAAGGTTGGGATAGACCACCTCCCCTCCGGCAAGATAGGAGCACCAGAACCCAAAGCTCCCCACCGTCATGATGCTGTGGTTGCAGGATGCCAAGAGTCCCATGTCTAGTTCTCGGGGAGACCCTGCAATTGCACGCACAGTCAGATTTCAGAACTGATAATACTTCTAGGAAAAAATTCTTTGTAAAAAAAAAAAAAAGCTCATGGTCTGGTTGTCTACATTATATACCAAGCCTGGTTGTTGTCAAAAATTAGCTAGGAGACAGACGTAAGTTAAAGAGGAGATTTTGCCAACAAATGGTTGAGAAAATGGTTTAACTTTTATTAAGTCTAAGATTACATCGGTCTAATCATTTGCCAACTTTTACAGAGAGAGAGAGAGAGAGAGAGAGAGAGAGAGAGAGAGAGAGAGAGAGAGAGAGAGAGAGACATAAAACTAAGGCTTTGCGGACGGAAAGAGCGGAAAAATGATCTAGCTCATACTTTGCGTATAGGGTACATATTTGTAAGTATTAATACAATTCAAATAAGAGGAAGGGAGGGGGCAGAGGGAGGTGTGGCTGGGCCGGCTTTTAAAACTAATTCTTTGTAAATAAAAAGGGAAAGAAAATTACCCACCTCGAACCGAGCGTGCATTAGTGCATCTGTGTAATCAGTCGCCGACTCGCCTGTCAAAATGTCAACAGTTGTTGACAGAGAGGGGTGGGAGATGAGTGGCGAAAACTAAGGAAAAGTTATTTAGCGTACCTGGCGTGTAGAGTACATCCGTATGGTTGGCAAAAGCCTTCATGACGTAATCCATATCGTCCGATGCCACAAGAAACCGAACCTTGGGAAATTTCTTTCTGTAGTAGGCCATTGATCGCTGGAAGTAAGCGTCTTCGGGTAACGTCGACTGAAACTTCTGGAAGAGGATTCGAACTCAAGGAAAGCATATCAAAATTTTATGGGAGTGTTGCAAATGTTGGTGAAACTGAGACTTTCATTTTTATTTATTTTCATATTGTATTACTAATAAACCTGTTCTTGTCTAAATCCTCTTTATCATGTCTTTGCTTTGTCACCTTTGGGGCTGCACAGAGGAATAATAATTCTTCTCACTCAATTCCTTTGGAACTTTTCTTTTAACGACATACTTTTCACACTCTGGTCAGCCCTTCGGTCACATGTTCACGGTTATACCACCGTACCACAGCACCTCTACTCCTGATGTGCTTACATCGTTCCTCTTGACTTGGCTCTATGGTTAAACGTCTGGGGTTCTCACATCGCCAGCTGGTACATTACATTTGCGCGCATTGCCCCTATGACTGAGCTCTAAAACCATTATCATTGCGCGCATCTTTCCATTACTATTGCGCGCAGGCATTTTTCAGGGTATTCCCGTAATCTCTGTTGTCAAACCCATTCTGAAGAAACGTTAGTTCTATTTTTTCCACCGATTATAGTCGTACAGCTATTATTGGTTCTTAGCCTTCCTTTGCAGGTTTTCACTGTACAGCGCCATGAAATTTCCGATGATTTAAGAATTCTGTTGATGCTGTAAGTGAATCCATCGCGAATCAAGGATTTCTTTCCTTTCCCGGTTTCAGATAGTGTGAATTCCATGCTGTTTGATTTCAGACTAAAAGAGAGAGCGACTGAAACTAACGTAGCTTATTTCAAGTGAATGCATCTTGTAAGCTGTGAACTGTCATAGTGTTCGAAAGTGTTCGTTATCTTATCATAACCATATGCTGTAGGACAGTTTGACAAGAAATGGCCGAAAGAAAGAGGGGGAAAGAGGCGCGCATCTGTAATAAATTTCAGCGTGAAATCGTAACACTTCTCAATACCTAAATGCGCGCAAATGTAATACGCCCTCGCCAGCAAGGCCAAAGATTCTGGTGGTTGGGCGACCACAGTGAGCTGCTAATCACGTAGGCAAGTGCATAAACAATACGTAATAATAACACACGAAAACGACAATTACCTTTATGAAATTAATATAATCGGTTCTCCTTACGTGAAACCCTACAGTCACTTCTGAATCAGTCCTTCTGTGCTGTGCCCAGAAGGCTTTGACCTGTAAAACAAAAGAAAAGGCGGCACAGCCTCACCAAATATTCTGTAATAATATGAGAGATAAAGAAAAAAACATGAAGAGGAAAATTACTTAAAGAAATCATTCGTAATACCATCAAAGCAATGCTGTCCATTCTATAAAAAAATTACAAAATATGCTCAGATTTTCAGGAAAATTTTTCAACAGTAGCATTCAGGATTTGGGGGATAACTTACATTTAACTGCAAGTGACCTGAACAAGGAGTGACAAACATACGATTAAAATGAGGCTGAGGGCCTGTTTTAGAATAGGTATTGGTTATGCAAACTTTAAGGTTAGCTTGATTAATTATATTTACACTCACAAATCATATCAGAAACAATGATAGAGCCCTATGGGTTTAAAGGGGACGTAAGGACCTTGTAACACAAAAGGTAATCAGTAATGGTATGTAGGAGACAAAAAAGGAAGGGAGGAATCCCGGAGCAATGCGAGGCGAGAATCTAGAATCTAGAATTGAAGCCCTGTGGATTCTGGATTCTCGCCTCGTATTGCTCCAGGATTCTTCCCAGAGCAACACGAGGTGAGCATTCCGAATCCACAGCAGATTCTGGATTTTGAATTCTGAATACAAAGCGGATTTAGAATCCATAGCCGCTCAATTGCAGCCTGGGCCCCATACCCTGAACGATTGTATGAACGATTGTCTGTATCGTTCGCAAAAACACTGTGTATGGGCTTGGCTGAATGCAAAAGTGGGCGGAGTTTCGTGTCTGGACGATCTCAGCGGGAATCTGTCAGGTTGCTGGCTTGCGACTTAAGTCTGTCACACACAGATCGTTTAAAGTATTAAAGTATGTGTTTGTCTGCCAATATAACGTTATCACGCATGTCTCTTCTAGAGATGATGCCTTGTCTTCTCGAGACAAAATCTTTGTTCAGACTGAAATCGGTGTGGAGATCGTTCATACTGTATGAATAGTATGTGTGTGTGGGTCGATAACGACAATCGTTCAGACAATCGTTCAGTGTATGGGGGCCTTAACAAAAGCGATTTTGCTCTGAGCATGGTTGTGTTATACACGTGGATGTACAAAAGACTGGATCACATGATGAATAACTTACATTGATGATCACTTAAAAGGAAGCAGTTACATTACTGAATATTTATGAAGGCAAGCAGTTACCTATGTTAAAAATCAATTTTGAATGAAAGAAGTTACATTGCTGGTTATTAACTCGACACATGTACGTTACTTAACAAGTGGTATAATCTCTGGCTGATCGCCAATAACAACGGAATTATAACACAGCATAGATAAAACACAATATCACTAGAACACAGTTCAACGGTAACACAATATAATAACGACATGACAATTATCTCGTTATCCTAAAAGGTAGCGATAGGCCAAGAGCAGCACAGGCAACTGGTATTGGCAACACATTTTCTCTATCTCTCACTCTCTCTCTCTCTCTCTCGAGACTGGCAACAATTCTCTCTCTTGATATACCTCCCCTCTATTAACTGGGTCATCAAATCAGAGTCGGAACTTACAAAAATATGCATTTATTTAAAAGCAAAGTATTAACTGAATAACTCAGACTCTTAACAGAATGATTAAATGGAATGTTATCTCAAAGTCCAAATAACTCAGATAACCCTTGGTAATTAATCTAACACCAACATTAGTTTAGCCATAACAGATAGGGATAGCCAAGACAGTAATTAGTCAACACCAACCCTAAAATATATATATTGTTCCTCTCCAAAACCATTCCCCTTTGTCAGAATCGCCCATTTCAGTTTAGAATCTCCAAGCACTTTCACAAAAGGCAAAAGCCTCCATGGCTTCGCCTGACTCCCGCAACAATCTCTCTCTGTGGCTTAGTTACATTGCTATTATGTACGGACATAGATCGTACGAACGCACGAACTCGCACACACTGTTCACGCCCAGAAACCACTTATATCCAGTTTTCAAAGGCACCTTTGACAAGAGCCCATGGCGACAGCAAGACTTGATCATACCTCCTCGAAGAAAGCTGTGTAAGCATTCCTAAGCTGTCGCTCGGACCACTCTGTCTCAAATGATGACTCCACATTCTAAGAAATGTCGCAGCATATCACATTATACATTATTTAAAATATATCATAGCAAATCCCCCTTTTTATGTAACAAATATAATGAGAGCACAACCTGATTATACCAAAGTACGATTACAGCACAAAGTATTTATAACACAATACAGGAATCCCTCAGGAAAATAGAGAGGAAATTAAGTCAGAGAGGGCAGCATTACTCGTCCTTCCACACTCTCTCTCCATGTGGTTAGCACGTGGTTTCGTATTCAATATAGCGGCCAGTTCACTCTTCTTTGGCCGGGGCGCAACATCCTGGGGCAGCCGCTCTCTCTCTCGAATCCAGGTAATCTGCTGGCACAAGTCACGGGCAGTCGAATGGACAAGAGATCATTAAGAGTTAATCCCTTAATGGAAGTGTGGAAGTGGTCTGTGGATTGGAGGGGCAAGTGATCCTGTATTCAATTATGAATAGAATTAAAGCTAAATATTTTGAATAAAATTTAAAATGTACATTATTTTGAATCAGAGATGGCGCAAACTTATTACTATTGGCCGAGCCGGGAACATCACTGAAGTCCTGATTTTTCCTCTGTGCGCTGGTTCGAATCCACGAGAGGACGAAATTATTATCAACTAAAAAATTCCCCTTTGGTTAACATATATGAAAATATATTAATTCCGAGGTAGGACGAATTGGATATCAAAGGACATTTGTAGCTTAATGCATATATATTTTAGAAGACTATAATTCAGTGGGCGTTTCTCCAGGAATTCTTCAGGAGCTGAAGACTGCTTAAAAGGATCCTGGAGTCGTGAAGGCGATTTCAAGAATTAGTGCTCCAGAAACCATGTTGGTTGTTTATCTGGTTTAATGGATGAGTTGATGTTATTGTTAAATGAAAGCAATGAAGCTGATGGACTGAATGACACTGTGCTCCACGTCACTGATTCTGCAACCCACAATAAGCGTAAATATTGGTTTTGTTTTGATATTTGGTTTCCCATAAAAAGAATCAAATGCTGTGCAATCTACACTAACCGTGAATCGTGGGTTTGTTTTGAAATTTTGTTTCCCATAAAAAAATAAAATGCGTTGCCACAAAGGACCCAGTCCACGACTGGCAGCTGCGTTTTAATATAACTGCATTACTGAACATGCTGTAGTATATGATTAATTGGTTTGGTATGCTTCGTATAAGGACTGAATAAAACTCATAAATATGATTAAACCAGTATGCTTTATTGATAAAACTTAACAAAAAAGGTCCTTACAAAAAATGTTTTGCCTTACCACAACACACTCCCAGAGGAGGCGGAGGTAGAACACTTTCCCTAAGATCTACGATCTTTAACCGAAGACTTCAAATCATGAAATTATGAATAATCCAATAAAAGAAACTGAAGATGTCATCGGGAGAATCCATCATAGGTGATTCGATCCTAGCATCTACATCGTGCCTTCTGTCCCGGTCGTATTTCTTCCGCTTGGCGTCATCAGTAAGCACAACCTTAGCGACGGCAATTCTCTTCATTTTCTCTTGAAAGGCTTTCAGGAGAAACTCGGGCTTACCCACATGCCTGTCCGGATGATAGATCATGGACAAATTCCTGAACGCTCTCAAAATCTCCTGTTTTGTGGCACTTTGTTTCACACCCAGAACTTCATAGTGGCTTTGCTCTTCCCATTTCTTCGCTGCTCTCCGAGCCTCTTCCACATTTTCCAGATTTCCTTCACTTTCTACTAGAGCATAGGCACTTTCAAAGTCGTCCACAGCAGGCGCAAAAAGTCCAAAGCTCAAGAGATGTCTCCCACGGAGTCCTAATAATCTCGAGCCATGAAGGCCCTTTTCCATTGCCTTTGTGACGTCCACAACGATTCCCAGGTGGTCTGGCCCATCAGACGCCGATTTAGCCTTAGCGTTCAAGAAAATCAGAAGGGCTTCTTCCTCTTGGGTGACATCCATAGTCAAGGCTTCTTCAAAGATGTTTATGGCATCACTGATACTGTCGCTCAAGAAAGCCCTCACTCCTTCGCAGATCAATCTGTTCGCTCTGTATTCAGCTGGATCAGACACTGGACGCTGGCAGGTCTCACTTGTATGCCTGGATTTCTCTAGCTGTCGTAAATGGCCATTTTCTCTATCTTTCTTTGTATGAGACTTTTTTCTTTTGATCATCTCCCTCAACCGATCAATCTCGACTTCCAGAGAGATGATGTGGAGTTCATCTTTTCTGTTCAGTTCCTCCAGACGGCGATTGATGTACTGCTCCTCCTGCAACTGTCGTCGAAGTTTCTTGAACTCTTTGTTCTTTCTACGTTCTCGGAGGAGCTGCTCGCGAAGATTTTCTTCGTTCTCCATCAATCTGTATATTTTTTCCAAGAGCTTCCTATTGTTTTTCTTCAGGGTTCTCTCCCTTTTCGGTGTTTTCTTCTTCTTCTTTCTTATCTCCCTTTTCTTGATCTTGAAAACTACTGTTGCTGCCATTCTTGACGAGGCTGCGTCCGTGGTGTATCTTCCAGGGAGCTGCGTCACTATGGGGGAATCGGCACCTTCCGTTTGTTGTTCCATGTTCAGTATGCTTGATGAACAGTAGGATTCCATACTCATGGTTTAACTGTGCTCGTGTACCGAGTTTAT
>NC_061088.1:18080644-18100644 GCF_015104395.2 Macrobrachium nipponense | reverse complement strand
CTAGGAACCAATTAGTTACCTAGCAACGGGACCTATAGCTTATTGTGGGATCCGAACCACATTATATCGAGAAATGAATTTCTATTCTCTGAGTCAAATGCGTCTGCGTTCATATAGTATCCTTGTATATTCTTGTATGCATGCTAAATTCCACAACTATCTGTATACGTACTTATTATCCATCTATGTATGTGTATATACACACAGCGGCAAAATATTACTGTCATCATCCTAATTTTTGGTTAGTTACTCAACATATATATCCAGATGTCTCAGGTTATACAGAAAGTACCATAATCACGAGAAAATTACATTTATTTGTCTGTATATGTTTATTATGTCTATCTATCTTTATAAATATATATACATATATATTTATATAAAATTCATACGCACTATTATATATATATATATATTTATTAATCTATATATAATATATATCTAATTCTATGTTATTATATATATATATAATATAATATATATTATGTATGTAATGTAATATATATGTAATATATAAATCAATATTATAATATACATGAAACAAAAGGCTGCGAAATCTTCTTTTTATCCTAATTTATGGTTAACTACTTAAGATAGATTTCCAGTTGTCTAAAGTTACAAAAGAAAGTACCATTATAGTCATTTCCCTGGTTTACTCTATCAACCAACTTAGAGGATTTTCCTCTCTTAGAACCGCATCATAAACATTTAAAAGTAACTGGCATTTACTTGGGAAAGACAAAAATAAGAATAAATGTAGAATAACTTTTTTATCGAGAGAGACCCAGACGCTTACCTTGACGAGTTACAAGGAGTTACAAGGATTAGGATGTCTCAAATACTTGTTAGTCCATCCGAGGAGACATCGTGTGCTACTTATCTGTAGGAACAGGTTTTACCTTGCATTCATAGTGTCCTAATGATTTTGTCTAGCTTTCTTTCAAACTCTTCCACACTGTTGCTGTTTATAACTTCTGGTGGCATTTTAATCCACGTGTCACATATCTTGTATGTAAAGAAGTTCCCACAATGGGATGCGTTGCTTCTCTTCAAATCTAGTTTCTATCCATTATTTTTTGTCTGGTTTTCGTTTAATTTAAATAGGTTACAGTCTACTTTTGTTATGCCTTTCAGTATTTTAAATATTTCTATTAGTTGTCCTCGCAATCGTCGTGTTTCTAAGCCATATAAGTTCAGGCTCTCTATTCGTCTTCGGTAACCTATTTGCCTGATGGATGGAATTAACTTTGTGGCTCTTGCTTGTACTCCTTCTAATCTATTTATGTCTTTTCTTAGTGTTGGTGACCAAAACTGTACTGCATACTCAAGATGGGGTCTACCTACTGATGCGTAGAGCTGCAGCACCGTTTCCTTATTTCTGTATTTTAACTGCCTCTTTATGTATCCCACTAGTTTCTGTGCCTTCTTTTCAGCTTTTATGCACTGTTTTGTGGATTTTAAGTCCTTGGTAATAATGACTCCAAGGCCCTCCTCTTGTTCTACACTACTTATGTCATTCCCAAGCAGCTGTAGCTGGCATGGGGGTTGTTTGTTCCTATTTGTAACACTTTACACTTATCTACGTTAAAGGGCATTTGCCATTTTTTTACCACTCTCCTATTTTCATTAGGAAGCCTTTTATAGAAATAGATAACAACTGTCTTTAACAGCTGGTCCGGCATACCACGATAAATGAGGACATTTACCTGGAAGAAGCTTTATGGAAATATTAGGGGATGCCCTTGTCACTGGGTCCATTCTACTGGGATAGTTCCAGACTGTGGGCGGAAGTTCTATTGAAAAACTGGGGAATGAGCTTATCTTTGTCCTGGAATACCGGGATAGACGAAGGCTTTTTTGGACAGACGCTCAAGAAAGCTTTAGAGCGTGTTTTCATCAGTTGGGCCAGCATACCTCTTATTAAAATAGTCTTACCAGATCACTGAGCAGATCATCACATCTCACAGGTCTTTTATTTATATTTTTTTATTTATCACAATTTCTCAAAAACTTTACAACTGGGTTCATCTCAAATGTTGAAGTTTTTGACAAAATTTCACGGATCGATTTATTTCCATGCCTTGATGTTCGCTGCTGGTTATATATTGGAGATTCACACAATAAATGTTTAATTGAAATAAAACTATTATTATTATTATTATTATTATTATTATTATTATTATTATTATTATTATTATTATTACTTTACACCTAGAGCATTCAGGAGCAGAGTCACGGAGATTATTCACTATACTCGTGGTGTTCTCGCATGGTAAAACTGCGTCCAGGCCTTTAAATCGTTACGCTATGTGTAAGTTTTAGATAAATAAAAGGATATCTGGGTGTACATTTGCAACTGAAAAGTGTTCAAATAATTTACTGTATGCGCAAATGTACACCCAGATATCCTTTTATTTACCTAAAACTTACACAAAGCGTAACTATCTAAAGCCCGGGACGCAGTGTTACCATGCGCGAACACCACAGGCGGGTGGACAGATGGAAAAAAAACCGAGTATAGTTATTATCCGTCTGTCAGACGAGAATGGCCTATTCCGATACATGCCAGAACTCCCGCAGTACACCTCAATGAAGAAAACTTACCTGGTAGAAGCTCCATGGAGATATTAGGGAACACCTGTATCAGGTGGAACCGCATACCAGGATGGAGCCTGACTGTGGCTCCATAGATACGCCCCAGGGCGAAGAGAGTGGCGTATTCGCCCATGATGTTCCCGAGGCGACCCAAGGGCTCGGACGTCAACAAGGGTAGCCGAAGACCTTGCCATTTCTTGTCCGTGTAGTTGTGCCACACTCTTCGAGCTATGGCAATTTCCGGTAAGGGTTTCCTCGCGAAGGGGTTATTTCTTGTTTGGAATCGATTCCCTACCAAGAAAAAATAAATAAATAAAAAAAAGAGTCAGTATGCACGAGTTGATAGCCTGGATTTAAAAAATAAAAAAATAAAAAACAAGGAAATTCCAAAAAATTCAATACAACGACTTATGTTGGGGAAGAACTATATATAATATATTATTATATTAATATTATAATATATATATATATAGATATATATTAATATTTATATATATATATAATATATATATATATATATATATATAAATGTATATATATAGCTATATACATATATATATATATATATATATGAATAACTTGATCACGAAGTATATAAAACGTGATGCTATGTATAAATAAAGGTTTTTGCCACCAAGGAAAAATGAAAAGCGAGATGGCCAAGCACCTTCGGTCTAGTGCGACTCTTTACTCAGGCACTTGGCTATCTCGCTTTCATTTTTCCTTCGTGCAAAAACCTTTATATATATATATATATATATATATATAATATATATATATATATATATATATATTATATGGGAATAATGGAACACTGGGGTCGGTTTCTGTCTCCTAATGTTAGCAATGATGATTTTGGACCGCCGGCGGACGATCTCTCGTTCATTAAATTTTCAAAAGTTGTACGGCAACAAAAACACTTTTACATTCACAATTGATCCCTGATCCACATCTGAAGTGGAAGAAGGTGTATAATGGAAATATACATTATATATATATATATGCAATGTACTCGTCTGTGTGCTAAAAGAACATACTAAAGGAATATAATCGCGCACACAGACAAGTACCACACATGCATATATTGTGACAAAGTGCCAAGTATCTGGTTACTACACTTACCAATCATTCATTGTTACCTCACAACAGCCAGACACCTGAACCTTCATCATAAGTAATAAACGACTGAATACTCTAAAGGCAACAGTGATCCCTTAAACAACCTACCAGTATTGCAGAAAATCAGACTAAGTTCATTAAAACAGGTGTGAGGTAATCTTGTATGTAATTAGATTAATTAAAGGGCATCACTCCATCAACAACTTTAAAAGTCTAAGTATTTCCCTGATTTCAGAAGTCAAAGTACTTTCCTGGTTCTAACTCACTTCAAGTAAATTGAAGGAAAACAGCTCAATTACCACTTTATGTTTCTACCTAGGCAAATCATATTTATACTGGTGAAAAAGAAAACTTATTAAAATGTTAAATACAAAAAATAATTATCAAACTCAAAATTTATAAGTGAAATTCACAATATCAGGGAAATTACTGTTCCTTGAAAACAAAGCAAAGTTTAATTAATTCTTGAATCAATTAAGTAAAATTAAATCAAAATTAATTTATCACAAAATTCAAGAAAATTTATTAATTAATTCAATCAAAATTTAAAAGTGTTAGGAAATAATTAAAATTTGGAAAATTAATTCACAAGTGCTAAACAACACTAAATCTTGAAGAGAATCCTAAGTAAATGCAAATTAATTCACAAGTGTTAAATTCAATTAAATGTGCAACGATTAATTAATGAAAACAATTAAGTTAATCAAATTGTGATGCAAATGAAAACGCAGAAAAATGTGGAAAATACCAAAATTGTAAAAAGCACTAATCACACACAATATAAAAAAAACACACACTTCAATAAGAAAATGGATAAATGCAAAAAAAATCACTTCAAACGAAACAAACACAAAAAACAAAATTTGCAATGTGTAAAATTTAGTTTCACCAAACCATTGTATCTATTAGTTGCAACTAATAAACTTAAAATAACACGTTACCTTGGTACCAGTTTTCTTTCTGCTGCAACTAGTTTCCCAATTTCACCAATTCACAATATTTCGCAAAAGAAAAGGCGCTGTTACACACTTGTACAATGTTTGTTCAGATTCCACAAAAAGCACTAAATAATACTAAACTCTAAGAAAGACGAAATCTAAAATTTACGAGTGACCATTCATTATGTATAAAATCTTTACATTAATATCAAGTATGGCGAGAGAGAGAGAGAGAGAGAGAGAGAGAGAGAGAGAGAGAAGAGAGAGAGAGAGAGAGAGAGATCTAAACGCTAGGGATTCAAAGTCTGTAATGAATGCTTTCATTTCGTACGGAAGCTGAGAACAGTCGATATCTCACAAAACATTTTGGGCATGCAAAAGATTATGCAATCTTTCTAGAAGCTTCTAATATGACGTAACTTTACAGACAAATTGTGAAATCTTCACGTGGTTATCGACAAAGAAGTACGCGTCTGAAACCAGTCATGTATGTTGTATGCTCAACAGACACATACTCGATCAAAACAGAAGTCCCTTATCAGACGTGATGACAGGTTAGGAAAACAAAGCAGAGACCTCGAGCTCCCCTAATCAAACATGTTGACAGGTTATGGAAACAATTCTATCTTGGAACGGACAAAGTTAATCTCTCTCTTTTCACATTCTACGTTACATATTCTTTAACATTATGTTTTGCAAAATCTGAACATACATTTTTAGGCATCCTATAACTCTAAGCTAAATAAGGAATCTGAAAATGTTGCAAAACTCTTCTAACATTTTATACAGTCAAGGAGAAGATATATGGATTATAAAAGTAGCAGCATAAATAATATATATATATATCTATATATATATATATATATATATATATATATATATATATATATATATATATTAGTGCAAAAACTTTCCTGTTAAAATATAACATTGGCAAATTAATATTAGGAAACAGAAACCTAGCCCAGTGTTCCATTTACCCTTGGTAAAGTTTGATATATATATATATATATGATATATATATATATATATATATATATATATATATATATATATATATATATAGATATATATATATATATATATATATATATATATATATATATATATATATACTATATATATACCCTGTAAACACACATATATAACTATATATATATATATATATATATATATATATATATATATATATATATGATTTTCAATCACGAACTGGTAAAATCGTGTTGATTATACGAACAAAGTTACAGCCACAAAGGAAAATCGAAGCAGTGAGATGCTAATGAGTACTTTCGTCTTATTAGTACCAGTTGCTGGAAGAATGTCTTGGTTATAAGACTTGCTTTTAGCATCTCATTGTTTCACCGTTTATTTCGTGGCTGTAACTTTGTTTATATATATATATATATATATATATATATATATATATATATATATATACACACGGAAAGAGAGTGAGAGGGGCGGGGGGAAATAGGAAATACTCTACTTACCTTACAGATATGAAAACTTCTTATGTAAAATGTTCCCTCGATGCTGAAATCTGTTGAGAGTAAAGTTTCTTTTAATACTCATTTTAGTCCAAGAAAGCAAATGAAGACAACAGCATTTAAGGCAACGAGATATACTAACAAATATGGCTGGGTGTACTGAACTACCAATGGAACCCCTGCAACTGGTGCAAGGTACACGTAAATGGAAAATATACCTTTTAAAATTATCATTCCTAGATCTCTCAGAATCACGTTTAATGAACAAACAGGCTTGAAAATGGAACAAGAAACCAATAGAGAGAGAGAGAGAGAGAGAGAGAGAGAGAGAGAGAGAGAGAAAGTTATATAACAAATTCATTATATTTCATTATGTCGATAGAAATATATGTTGGGCCAGTTAACTGCACATAGAGAGACACAGAGAGAGAGAGAGATTTCAAATTTAATAAAAATATAAAAAATTTCAACTCGTTCCTTTTATACATAATCAGGCGCTCAATAAGGTAATGATTACTCACGCGTAAGGAAAAGAACTGTAGGATAAACTAGAAGCAAAGAAAAATGGAGAGGTATTTAGACAATACACTCACTTATACACAGCGTAACGAGCACCATGCCGACGAAGACCAATAGAAAGTACCGTGTTGATATCATCCCACTGTTCCACTTGGAAATCATTTCTGGAATAACAAAAAACGGATTTAGTACTAACACCGTTAACTGTAAGTTCAAGTTGTCCAGGAAAGTTGGGCTACGATCTAAATTCTAAAAATATCCTTCATTATTGGCACACACACACACACACACACACACACACACATATATATATAATATATATATATATATATATATAGATATATATATATATATATATATATAAATATAATTACTGTATATGACGATAATCACTTCATCACGTGATTCGTTTATCGCACATCACCACACAAGTCTCTGATTATTTCACATGTGATGTCTGATAAACGAACCACGTGATGAGGTGATTATCGTCATATATTACCATTATATTATATATAGATTCTTGAACACTAAAGTCATATGGAAAGATATTTAGGTTGTTTAAAATAAAATAATAATAATAATAATAATAATAATAATAATAATAATAATAATAATAATAATATGAAAATTGAGCTTAAAACGGTGGGGGGGGGGGTAACCAGTATCAAATGGGAGGGGGGCAAGTGCCCCCTCCTGCACCCCCGCAGTTACGCCTAGAAGGGTTATAATTCAAGAAAAGCTTGAGAGAGGAATGAATAGAAGAAAATAATTGAATTGTATAATCTTGACAGGTTTAGTCATTTTCTAATAAGCATAGGTTGAAATAAGTAGAATATCAAGTGATACAACGTCGTATGAGAGTGTTACTGACAGGAAGAACGTTTGTTTATGGTGTTTGTACGTTGCATGGAACCAGTGGTTATTCAGCAACGGGACCAACAGCTTCACGTGACTTCCGAACCACGTCGAGAGTGAACTTCTATCACCAGAAACACACATCTCTCACTCCTCAATGGGATGCCCGAGAATCGAACTCACGGCCACCGAGGTGGCACGCCAACACCATACCGACTACGCCACCGAGGCGCTACAGGAAGAATGTGAAAGCTAAGGAGTGTCAATAAGATGAAAACACAAAACTAAGTATCTCTATGGCTAGCAAATGAATGGAAGACGTCGATGCAAATAAATAATCACGTAAGGACAGCATTAGTGAAAAAACTAATACGTGTACGCGAGACAAGAGAGGCTACCCGTACTCTGTATGAAATATGGAAGAGACTAAAACTCAGTATAGAATAAAAGTATGAATATAGGAATGGAATATAATTTTTGGAAATAAAAGTTGGATTGGAGAATGTGAATGATGAGTGAAAATGAAAGAATGTATTTGGATGATGATGTCTTTCCATAGCCTTTTGGGTTAAGAATTCTTAATGTCAAAAAAAAAAAGAAAAAAAAGGACAATAATTCATCATCATTGCCTCCAACGTCGCGAGACACAAGGGCCTCTGTGAAATTTGGAACTCGTGCCATTGTTGTGTTTTGTCTTCCGCAAATCTCCAGCCTCTCCTCCAACTCTTCTACTGCCCCTAGTAGCCTGGCTGGATGTATCATGTACTATTGGAATGGAGTGGAATATATACATTGGGCCTAAGACCGATAATTGGAACCTATGAGGTCATCCAGCGCCGAAAGGAAAATTGACAGTAAAAACGGTTTATGAGGTGCAACAGTAGGAAAACCTCGAAGCGGTTACATTATAAAACATAGATAAGAAAGGGGGGGAAGTAAGACGGAAGAAAGAAAATATGAAAGGAGGTATATACAGTAAAAGGAACGAAAGAGGTTGCAGCTAGGGGCAGAAGGGACGCTTCAAAGAACCTGAAGTAATGCCTACAGTTCACGGCATGAACGGGGCTTATGGTTCTCATCCAAGTAGGTCTGGGCCTTCCAACTCTTCTGGTGGCCTAAGAAGGCTAGTTTACAATTAATATATACAGTCGCCAAGTAACAGCCATATAACTCGTTTGACACTGTCACTACTCTGGAGTAATAATTTTCAAAACAGAAAATAACCGACTGTCTTGGTCAGAGTTTAATTTCTTGAATGACCTAGATTATTCTCACTGTTAATTAACAAAGATAACCTAGAATAATCTCACTGCTAGCCTTGAGACCTGCTCAAAAAAGCCACTGGTAATTCCGGATTCATGCGCAGACAACATTATTCTCAGCTTTTAATCTTATTAACTGACTCTAGTAACAATATTGAGGTTTATGGTATTGATCTAATTAGGAAATCCTTTGTTAGTAAAATTACATAAATGTCCTCAGATTACACAGGAACCCAAGTTTGCATTTATTCTCTCAAATGACCCGGGTTCGATCCTGATGCGTGGCAGGACATTAGTTCAGAATTTATTCTTCATGTATTTGATAATAAAATCGAATATGAATCTGAATATAAAAAATGGTAAAGAAAGTATTAAAATATATTGCTACCTCTAATTTCTTTCTGAACTTTACATAAGACATTGCCACATAAAGCAATCATCTGACGCATTAGGGCCTAAAGTTTTAAACATTTCAAATTACATTTCGCAATACATTATAACAATAAAATAGGAATTCTTAGTAAAATTAAGTTTTGTGCCAGAAAGTTTTAAATTCACTAAATTGTATAGACAAAGAATAAATATCCCACTGGTTGGCAATATTGTGTGTGTGTGTGTGTGTGTGTGTGTGTGTGTGTATATATATATATAATATATATATATATATATATATATATATGTGTGTGTGTGTGTGTGTGTATACACGTGTGCACATGTGTGTAGACGTGACCATTCCTGGTGCGAAACCAGCGATTTATATTTGACATTATTTTATTAGAAAAATGCAGTTTTCGCTTACTTGGGGAGTAAGCCTGCAAACTAATTTGTTGTTGTTGTTGTTGTTGTTGTTGTTGTTGAGGGGGTAGAAAATTCCTATGGATGATCTTGAAAAGGTCTGAAAAAGGTATTTCGCACTGAATTAAAGAAACAGGAATTTTAGGATAAGATATAAATATGATTTATTTATTAGAATACAAATGTAAAAAATAAATAATTTGCATGTTAAACAGTACAGAAAAATTATTTCTAATAAAATACAGCGCATTCATTTTCATTTCCGTTGGGAAACAAGGCTCCATTTGACCATAGATTTTAGCACATTTTAATTTATTTGGCATAACTGAATTTAGGCTGTTTGTGTTTGATTATTTTGTGTTTCCTCTTATGACTGAGAATATATGAACATATTTAATTTGTGTCCTTTTTATTTGATCATTATTGTTAGTTTAAATAGTATTAAGTGCGAGTATCAATTACGATGATCAATCCACGTTAAGTGAGGAATATGTTTACAGTTTACGCATAACAAAATCTTGCACGTGTCTTAGGTAAACTGGAGGTTGCATCACGCCTTGTTCCATTTACCTTTAATTAGACAGGAACTGAACGAAAGCAATTTTCTGTAATTTGAACAGCTGATAGACTGCAGCCCACTGTTGGCTTTAGGTTTTCATTATTGCCGATTGTCACTATAAGAAGGCTGAAAGATCTGTAAATTCAATCAATGGTCATTCAGATACCAAAATGAATAAGGATTGCGACCATAAGATAGTGGTCGCCAACCTGCGGCCCTAAAACTGAACAAATACCTTTTTATCGATTTAAAACAAATAAATTATGTACTATTAACGAAGTAGCCATGTTTCTTTTGTGATCACCATAATAATCGTTCATACTACTAGAACTAAATGTGACAGAGATTTGTTTAATATTTTTACGAGTGCTGGCATATAAATGATAGGATAATGCATGAAAGAATATACTATCTACTTTGTTTTGTGAATGCAAGTATAATAAATAATATCACTACTATTATGTATTTTTTAAGTAGGCCTACTGAACTATACTCTGTTATTTCTGATGTGCTGCAGATTTTTATTTTAAATCTTAAGAGCCAATTTTTGTCACTGCGGCCCTGACAGAACGACATTTTTATATACAGGAAGTCCCCAGGTTACAGCAGGGGTTCTGCTCCTGGTAGGGTGCTGTAAACCGAAAATCGCCTTAACCTGAATCATCATAACTGTAATGGGAATAAATAGCAACAGAGCTGGAAGTTTGGGTTACAGCGCCATAAAGCAGGTTAACAACATCATGAGGCAACGCCGTAAGTCCGAAACGACTCAACTTGAACCTGATGTAACCCAGGGACTGCCTGTAATATACTCCCATGGAAAGTTTTTCAAGTACAACGAAGTGGTCATATTTATCAGACTCACTAATGCTTGTTACATGTTTTAATAAATTATTTTTTTCCTTTTTTGGCTTCTATATACAGCAGGATATTCTTTAACATGTAAGCACGACATAAACAAGAATTATTTGTCAGGTAATCAATACATATGGCGTGTTAATTTCTTTTTACATGGAATCACGGCATGCAGTAGGCTATTTAAAGACTTACTTGTCGGTTAATCACAGAGTACTCGTATAGTAAGGTATCATCTGACAACTTTTCGCGGCATACAACCGAGTATTTTTCGATGAGTCTATTACCGCAATACAAAAAGAATTCATCGTATAGTTAACAACACCTGTGTATGTTCGTCATCAGGGAAGAGATACAAAACGGTCACTCAGTGTCAGTTTTATTCTTGTAATGACAACATTGGAAGAACGGCATTATGGGATTATACAACAATGAGAAATTACAAAGAATTCCTATGAAACTGTCTTATTCTTGTGTTACTAGTTTAGTTGAAGTAAAGGAGGCTGGCTAGGAGAATACCTTTATCACAGGAATGACATACTAGTATGAGACATCACAGAAATATCTAACATATCTCCTTTATGTCTCTTACTTTGACCTGACACAAACTTACAAGTCGATTTCCACCTGCTTTACCTAAAATAATCGCACAGATAAAATCACATAGTTATTGTTCTCGTATCAAATCATAAACAAAACATCATTACGTTTATGGAACATCCGTACAACAGTGAAAAAGACAAATAAATAATTTCACTAAAATCGTTCGTACAGAAATATACACTCGATAACAACAAGAAACTTAAACCAAAGTGTTGAGTTGAATTGAATCTAGAATTTAGGTCAAAGGCCAGGCACTGGGACCTATGAAGTCATTCAGCGCTGAAATAGAAATTGACAGCGAAATGTTTGAAAGGTGTAACAGGAGGAAAACCTCGCAGTTGCACTATGAATCAAGTGTTAGGAGAGGGTGGAAAGTAAGATGAAGAAAGAGAATATGAAAGTCGTTACAGTAACAGGAACGAAAGTGGTTGCAGCTAGGGGCCGAAGGCACGCTGCAAAGAACCTTAAGTAATGCCTACAGTGCACCGCATGAGGTCCACTGACGACATTACGGGGTTAAACTAATGTGGTTTTGAAAGCAAACCTTGACCTCACAAGGCGTTGATACAAAGAGAAATGAAGCTTATTGATCAAGATATTTATTCATTTATCTCCTGAGAGATACCTATTATCTGAGGCAGACATTTTTTGGACAAAAGGTCTGACCGTATAATATCTTATATATATTATAATATATAATATAATTATATATATTATAATATAAATAAAGTATACATATATATATATATATATATTATATTTTGATATATATATATATAGTATATAATATATATATATATATATATATATATATATATATATATATATATTATATGTGTGTGTGTGTGTCGAAACCAAACAATAATGCAAATACATCTATGAAAAGGAAAAGACATTTATGTAATACTATCTTAAAGGTGAATGGAAAAACTAGAATCTAATTTAATCGAGGTGATTTTGTATAGCACACGCACACACACACACACACACACACACACACACGTGTACGTACTATGCTGGGAAAGACAGGTGGACGGTCAAACAGACACACCAACCGGTAATACGACGTAAAACAATTTGACTGTGTATGACATGTCCTGTTTCAGTAAACAATGACAAATTTGGAATTGTATCATGTGAGATCTAAGTCTTCTGTCCTGGGCATCATACAACGGCCATTCAACTGAAACATAGATGCCCTAAAAATACATCGAAAATGAATGTTTTCAGCTGAATGATTATAAACATTAAAAATGAGCTCACACATAAATTCCCGAGAAAATATCATGCATCATCCTCTGTTTTACTCATTGCCTACGGCTTGGGTTTGTTCCTGTTGTTCATCATTGTATAATATTTAACATACTTCTTTTCATCTAGTTTCTCTTTCAGCTGCGGGTCGTCTTTTAGTGCAAAGATGTAATTACCCTCAGGGTCAAAATCGACGAGGACGTAGCCTTTTCCTGCCATAAATCTGACAAGTTTAGGGTCAACTTTACCACTGCTGAGACGACCGTCATCTTCCTCGTAATAATATTCCACAGCCATGAGTCTCACTTTGACTTTGTCGTAGGGAATCGAACGAAGAATATCCGCCTCAAAGCCCTGGATGTCGAGGGACAGGAAGTCCAGTGTTTTGAGGTTCAGGGCCAGAAAGTAAGAAGCTAAAGGGAGACACTGCATCACTTGGTGAGTCTTATTGGCGGTTTTGCTCCAGTGGTCCTTGCCGCCGAAGAAGGGCGAATCTATTGCTCTAGAGTTAGAGCGGTAAATCCATATGCTACCGTGGGAAGGAGGGGCATCCAAGAACTCGAAGGTGACCTGCTGAGGGTACGAGCCTCTCGCAATGCAAGTATTGGAGAGCCAGGACTTCCTCCTCTTCTGTACCAGGTGACGGAAATTGTTGGGGTCGACCTCCACCAGGATACCGGTCCATCCTCGTTCTTTTTCCAGCCATAGGGAGTTCGAGAAGATGTCTCCCTCGAGAGCCCCCGAGTCGAGGAAGACGCCCGTCTTCTGGTCCCCAAAGAAATATTTGACGTTGTAGTCAATGAAGTGGAAACTAGAAACATTACTTGAGGGGTAGTATCTTTTAGTCTCTGCTGGTGGTGACAGATTGTAAGGCAGCGTCGACGGCGGGATCAAAAACCTCTCCTTGACCACCTTCAGGAGCCTAGGGTCGTCGGCCTCTACGGGTCCTTTGAGCCAACTTTGGTCATCGACCACCATCAGCTGTTCTTGAACTTTCTGAAAAGAGGAATGTAGGCTAATCCTGGTAGTGTTTTGACCTGGTGTCACTAAATTAACTTTTTCAGAGATTCGAAACAATGTTCTGCATTATGAAATTTCTACAGATGAAAATTCCCGTCATCAAAACTGGTATCATGTTTCCGAATTCGAAAGTTGGAAAAAGAAATATTTCGTTAAAGCCAACACATTTTAGTAACTGCTATTGTGGGTAGAGTGTTCAATTTTCTTGCGCTGATATCCAGCTGTCTAATACTGGAGGTAACAGCCTAGTATGTTCATCTTGAATGCTGGATTTCAGTCACTGCAGTAACATTAAAGTTACCAAAAGAATTTTACTTTAATGGGGAAGCCAAGGTTTGTCTTGATTATTTTAACTAGTTTAGCATATCTAATTACTCTAGTAAAATAGAACTACCTACTTAAAAAATCTTCTTCGTGTGACCAAAGTTATCAGTGGTACTAGAATGGTATGGAATGTAGACTTAGGCCAAGGGACAAGCGCTTGGATATATGACCTCTTTAAATGTGTAACAAGAGGAGGACTCGCGTTTGCACTTTGAAACAACTGATGCGAGAGGCGAGAGGATGGAAAGTAGGATGGAAGAAATATAATACACACGGAGGATCACTTAACTTTACACCACCAACAACAATACGAACATTCTTATTATGATGATTCTACGCAAAGGATGAATGATGGGAGTGACTTATTCTAGCTACTAAAACTGGCGTCACAATAGAAATGGTGGGAAGATTTGAAGAATAAATATTCGAAAGTGATTTTACGTGGAAACCGAGTTGATGTTTTATTATCGATGATTTTGAAGTGATTTGTTCCATGCAAAGAGTAAATGTGGCCGTCAGTTTTTGCAAGGGAAAACGCTCCTAGGATATAGTGTAAGAGATTGAGTTTGAAGAAGTAATTCACCATTTTCTGAAAGTCACCTGTTTGTTTTTGTTTGTTTCTTTGTTTGTATGGTGCTTTTACGTTGCATGGAACCAGTGGTTATTCAGCAACGGGACCAACGGCTTTACGTGACTACCGAACCACGTCGAGAGTGAACTTCTATCACCATAAATACAAATCTCTCACACCTCAGTGGAATGCCCGAGAATCGAACTCGTGTGGAATGCCCGAGAATCGAACTCGTGGCCGCCGAGTTGGCAGGCCATGACCATACTAATCACTCCACTGAGGCGCTGTCACTAGTTCGTGTAAATGTTGAAGTTCTTTTTGTGCTATGTTTTTTGACAGCTTTCTTCACTCTTTTGTGAATTTTCCTTGACCAGTCAATTTTCTAGCATTTATGGAAATAAGAACTCCTTTGATCTAGGGATAAAGGTGGGGAAGAAGAAGAAGAAGAAGAAGACGAAGAAGAAGAAGAATAAGAAGAAGAAGACTCTTGTTCTCCTCCTCCGTGATGTAATTTAGCTTATAAAGTTTATGAAAATAAATTTTTTTCCAGAGAAGATAGTTCATATACCAAATAATTTTTTTGGGTATCACAACCACTACCTGTATATTTTTTTGTGTATCACAACCACTACCTGTATATTTTTTTGTGTATCACAACCACTACCTGTATACTTTTGTGTGTATCACAGTCACTATCTGTATACTTTTTTTGTGATTTAGTCACTACCTGTGTACTTTTCTTGTGTATCACAGTCACTACCTGTATATTTTTTGTGTATCACAGTCACTACCTGTTTACTTTTTCAGTGTATCAAGTCACTACCTGTATACTTTTTTTGTGTATCACAATCACTACCTGTATACTTTTTTGTGTATCACAGCCACTATCTGTATACTTTTCTGTGTATCACAGACACTACCTGTAAACTTTTTTTTTGTATCACTCACTATCTGCATACTTTTTTTGTGTATCACATTCACTATCTGTATACTTTTTTGTGTGTATAAATTTTATATCACAACCACTACCTGTATAATTTTGTGTGTATCGCAACCACTACCTGTATACTTCTTTGTATATCACAACTACTACCTGTATAATTTTTTATATCACAACCACTGCCTGCATAGTTTTTGGTATATCACAACCACTACCTGTATATTTTTTTTATATCACAACCACTACCTGTATAATTTTTTGTGTATCGCAACCACTACCTCTATAATTCTTTGTATATCACAACCACTACCTGTATAATTTTTTTATATCACAACCACTACCTGTATAATTCTTTGTATATCACAACTACTACCTGTATAATTTTTTATATCACAACCACTACCTGTATAATTTTTTATATCACAACCTCTACCTGTATAATTATTTATATCACAACCACTACCTGTATAATTTTTTATATCACGACCACTACCTGTATAATTTTTTGTGCATCACAGCCACTAACTACATTTTCTGTTTGGACAGCCGTGCTCTAATACAAGTTCCCCTCCTATTACCCTATGGATTTTCACCTTTGCGTTACCTTTACCTAAGGTTAGATGAGTACCCATATCTGTTATTCTACAACTTCCAATACCTCTGCTGACCTCTATGCCCAAAGTCTAAAGTCTAAACCTTGACTATGCCCTTCTACTCTGTCCAGTCGAGGGTTGGTTGAACTAAGGTCCTAGAAAAAATCTTTCTTTGGATTTTGGTTTAAACCTCACTGGTCACTCGAGCAAAGTCTTTGGGTCACTTACTTGTTTTCTGTAAAAGAAAGCTATTGAGATGGCTACTGGCTGTCCATCCGCACTTTTTCTGCCCGCCCTCAGATCTTAATAAACTGCTGAGGCTAGAGGGCTGCAGATTGGTATGTTGATCATTCACCCTCCAATCATCAAACATGACAAATTGTAGCCCACTAGCCTCATGAGTTTTTATTGTATGTAAGGTTAATTTAGCCACGAATCATGCATCTGGCACCGCTATAGGTGCCAACAATACAGGCCGCCACCGGGCCGGGGCTGGAGGTTTCATGGACTGCGGCTGAGTTTCATGAGCCGTGGCTGAGTTTCATACAGCTTTATACGCCGTAGGTACAGAAAACTCTATTGCGCCAAAGACACTTCGCATTTTTTAATTCTTTTTTCTAATTAGGACCCCATCAAAGATCTCTTAGTAACAGATACTGGGTATGCAACATTCTTGCCCCAGTGTTCTGGGCATGTGCTGTACGTGACTGATCCTTAGTAGGATTCTCTTGCCCTTTCCACTCAACAAAGCGTAGCTACAAATCTACATTCGTCACTTTTTCGAACTTGGGTCTAAGGCCTCATTGGAAACCATAAACGAAAAGTGATGCACTTCACATTCCTCGAAATTTCATGGTCAGATGTCTACCTCTGAACTAGAGTAGTTAATTCTGTTCAGATGTAAAATTTATTTTGTTCTCGCTAGTCAGATATTATGTGAAAAATAGGTTTTGGTCAAGCTTATATATCTCATGTTCAGCATTTAATACTTCCAACGAAATATCTTGCCGACTTCATTGTATTAGGTGTATAATGTCTCTTCATACTTTGTCAATGTGTTTATAATTATTCCATGATCGTCTTTATTAATCCTAATAATTAGCACATTATTACCAAGTCTTCTTTTATCACAGTTTATGCGTTGGATCAGATTTTCTTATTGACTTTAAACTGTACCTCTTAAGTTTTCCATGATGAAATTAATTATTCATTCTGTCTTATGCATCAAGCTAAATACGTCATAATGGCTTTGAATCTACTACGAAGGATCGATATGAGTTATTCTCATAGCTTTAAACTTGAAAATTCAGCGCAGGTTTTATACTGATTCAGTCTATGATGATTACGCCGTAGACATAAAAAATGACTCCAGAGACCCCATCCGAGGATTTCCTCTAGAATCCCTGACGTAGTCTTTATTACATAGCTGACTATACCCTACTTTCAGAAAATGACACCAGAGACCCCATCCAAAGATTTTCTCCAGAATCCTTGAGGTAGACATTATTACATAACTGACTATACCCTAGTTTCAGAAAATGACACCAAAGATTTTCTCCAGAGTCCCTGAGGTAGACATTATTACATACCCTAGTTTCAGAAAATGAGACCTGTCAGAATGATTCCACTTCTGACCACGGCTGTCAAAATAAAAACGCTGAACATCATAAATGCTTAGAAACGTAGCCACTTTTGTATTATCTCTGTCCCTATCATCATTTCTGATGTATGTTATTTAACGCAATTGGCTACACTGCTACATAAATCAATTTAATTGAATACAGAATTTAGGCCAAATGCCAAGCACTGGGATCTATGAGGCCATTCAGCGCTGATATGGAAATTGACAGTAAAAGGTTTAAAAGGTGGAACAGGAGTAAAAGATCGCAGTCACACTATGAATCAATTGTTGTTGTTGTTGGGGGGGTGGGGGGGGGTGGAAAATAAAATGGAAGTAAATATGAAAGGAGGTACAGTAAACTAAATGAAAAGAGTTGCAGCTAGGGCCCGAAGTCTGGTCGCAAAGAACCTTAAACTACCTGAAGCTCTTCCTGAAGCTGCCTCAAAAAGGCACACCTTCGGCTCCCTAAACGGGTTTCGGCAAGGGGGCATTCTCTCTCCATACCTGTTTAATACGTTCACAGATGCCTTGAATGTAAAATTGAACTTACTCCCAATCAGATACACTGACAATGAAACAACTATAAACAACCTCTGTAACGCAGACGATATGGTTCTGATTTCCCCATCAGTGCAAGGTCTTCAACGACTCATCGACATTTGCCGCCAATATGCAGCGGAATTTGTTATCCTAACAACGAAACCAAGACCCAGTGCATGTCGTTGCTCCCGAGATCGTTTAAGCATATTGCAGAACCACAAATTTTGCTCGGAAATCATCGGCTGGGATTCGTGAGCTAATTTCTGTATTTGGGTCACATTATCATCGACGACCTAAAAGATATGGCAGACATAGAAGAGAGGCGTCGTAAACTATGTGCTACTGGCAACATGATTGCAAGGAGGTCTGCCTTCTGTTACCGAGACTTGAAACTGCTGCTCTTCCGCTCGTATTGCTACAGCATCTATGGGTGCTCGCTGTGGACGAACCACACCAGAGACCAAGAGACGTATCACTGTTGTTCACATTTTGAGACGCCTCACAAACACTCCTCGCTACCACTCTGCCACACAGATGTTAACCGAAAACCACCTGGACAACTTAAAAACCATTGAAAGGCGAACAATGCCCAGTCTGATCACCCGACTGTCAAACAGCAGCAATTCGCGCATACAAAGCATCTTAAGTAGTAAGGCAAGAAGATCTAAATTGTGGGGAAGATGGGAAAATGAGACGTTTGTTCCCTAAATGACTTAATCTTTGTTTTTGCAAAATGTCATCTACAGAATTTGTCAATATTTTTGTATTGCTACGATTATTGTTATTACTGGTATTTTCCTTTTTCCATTATTACTGTGATTATAAAAATTATAGTTTTTTACATTCAATGTTATAACTATTCTCAATTTTATTACGGTTATTACCATTATTTTGATTACAATCGATTATAGTACCTCAGCAAGTGTGGATACTGCCGATTGATATTTTTTTTTTATCATGTTATCAGCTCAAGGCCACAGACAGTGCACTGCACTGACGGCACTAAGCCCCCCCACCCCCGGGATACACAAATTACTGAAAGTCGTTTTAAACTCCAGCTGGGGGACACTGACTTCAGGCTGAAGCTGTTTTGTTCCACGAAGATTTTCTGGTATCCAATTTATTTTCTTATCATCTTATGAATTAGACGTAGCTTGTGTGTGTGTGTGTGTATATATATATATATCTGTTGTCAGCGCTACCGTATGTTTCTGCTCATCTTACAACACCTTCGTGGTCTGAGCTTCTTTTTTCTGATTATAACCCCTCTTACCATCGGTCACAAAATGAAAAACAAATGACGTTCACAATCACTATAATGTGCTTATCATTTATTGCTTCAGGATTTTGCAATACTTGACAGTGGAGGACATTACCCTTAGAACATGTGTGTTAGACGGACAAACATTTGCATAAATGGAGACACGACGCGTCTAACATTTTAAATATATATATATATATATATATATATATATATATATATATATATATATATTATATAATATATATATATATATATATATATATATATATATATATATATAATA
>NC_061088.1:18065644-18075644 GCF_015104395.2 Macrobrachium nipponense | reverse complement strand
AAAAGAGAATAAAAGACTCTAATATCGCTCGATAATTTCACCTTCCACGAGGCCTCATCAAGAACTTTATTATAATAAAGTTCTTGAAGAGGCCTGGTGGCAGGCGAAATTGTCGGTCTTTCATTCTCTTTTCTCCTGTGGACTATATTGACATATCTCACTTCCATATGAACATACAAACTGATACTTGCCACGAGTTTTCAAAAGCAACTCCAATCCTCTACATAACTGCAGCGTAGTTCAGTAGCTGACACAACAAAGATATTGTAACGCCATAATAATAACAACAACAACAAGAAAAACCTCATAATCTTGAAAACATATATATATATATATAGGCAAATAGTTTAACACCTAAAGTCAGACGGCAGTTGATATCAATTCTGTTTTGACCTTCTGGTCAGGTGGGTCTAGCCTAATTTGAAAATAGTTCCTCGCTGGACGAGTGGTTTTCGCTCTTGGCTGCCAATCCGGTGGTCCGAAGTTCGGATCCCGGCTCGGCCAACGCGGAATCAGAGGAATTTATTTCTGGTGATAGAAATTCATTTCTCAATATAGTGTGGTTCGGATCCCACAATAAGCTGTAGGTCCCGTTGCTAGGTGACCTATTGGTTCCTAGCCACGTAAAAATATCTAATCCTTCGGGCCAGCCCTAAGAGAGCTATTAACCAGCTCAGTGGTCTGGTAAAACTAAGGTATACTTTCTAACTTGAAATGACTGCAACGTATGAAGTGCTCAAGAAGCCTGCTGGGCTAACCCTGAAATGGTCCGATCAAATAAAAGACACAAAATAAATTGACATGATAACTAAAATTACTGGTTTTTTCGAACGTAAGTCAGGTGAGCTTAACACCTGCAATCATATTTCAGATGTCATACAATTACAGATGTGGATTTATGAAGTGTAAGATAAATCACCAAACTGTAAATATAGGGGGAAAAGCATGGGTTATACATTTGGAAAATTTTTAACGCAATATTTCCGCTTACAATAACAAAGTTTTTTTTTCTTTTCTTTTCTTTTTTTGACGTAACCCTGAGGCTGAACTCGTTGTGGCTACCGAGAGGAAAAATAATGAAGTTTTCTCAAATAACAGTGTCGGTTTAGTTGTGCTTGCTTGTGCAGGTGTGTAAGCAGGGAACATACATAAATGCAGACTTACACATACAGGCATACACACATCATATCTATATATGTATATACTATACACACACACACACACACACACACACATATATATATATATATATATATATATATATATATATGTGTGTTGTGTGTGTGTGTGTGAATTCTTATCACATCACCGTGATTCACATACATGCATTAAGCTACAAATGTACTTTAATATCCAATTCGCTCGGAATTAATATATTTACATATATGTTAACCGAAGGGGAATTTTTTAGTTGATAATAATGTCGTCCCCCCCGTGGATTCGAACCAACAGACAAACAGAGGAGAAGTCAGAACTGCAGTGACACTATCGACTCGCCCAACAAGTGAGGTTATAAATTGATACCACCACTACCATCCACCAATATTTTGCACGTACTCTCTACCCTGGATCTTGAGACCCCTCCTTTCCAATACCTCTTTCCGCATCTTTCCCCAATCCTCACGTCTCTTCTTATAGAACAAATACTGCGCAAAAGGTCCATCGCTACAACTTCCACCTTCTTTCTTACAGCTGCATTCAGCATCCCTTTTTCCACACAGGAGTGTTGTTCAACAGTCCATTCACACGTTCTAACGCTGGTTCCAACGTTGGTTCCAAAGACACAAAGTTTCTTCCCAATCTCTTGCACACATCCTGCTGCCTTTCTCACAAACTCATAATCACTTTTTGTGTTTGTGTGAACGAGAATGGGAGAAATGCTTTTTCAAGTAAGAACCCCGAGACTTGCATTCATAATTGCTTCATATGTTCGGTGACTCATCCTACTGTCAGGCTATTGACCACCAAATGCCTATGAATCTACAACTTCCATTCTCTCGCCATCTGCGTTTGTATCCACTTCTCCTTACCCTTATACCCTTACTCTTTCTCACAACTTACTCCACTTTCATGCTCTCTCCCTTATCTGCCTTTTCTCCTCACGTTTTCCAGTCAGTAATATATCATTCGTGAAAATCAACCAGTCACGACTTATCTTTATATCTCACATCCACCACAGTTACTATCCTTTCTTCGACTTCTCACGTCATTCCATTCACAACGACAGTAAACAGTCTTACAGACGTAGCACACCATTATCTCTTCTACACCTCCGCACAAAACATCTTTTTTCTGAAAAGGCTTTAATACATGAAAACTTTTTATTGCGCTCAACACTTTACCCTCCACATTCTCTCTTTATCGGTACTATGATTGATTCTGAAGCTTCTCACGCAACTGCTTCGCAACACCTACTAGATCCACACCTTCATCCTTGTTTTGAAACTTCTGTCTTACCTTCTCCATAAAATTTATACCACAGAATTTCCACTTGTGTGTCAATCGTCTCCCGCTCTCTCTCCAATCTTGCACATTCCACAAATACTAAAAACGCTCCTTTCCCTGACCCAATAATGTATCAACTTCAGAGAGGATCTCTCCATTTGCATCTTTTTGCTCATTAAACTTTGCCTCCGCATTGACCTTCATATAGAATAATTTATTCTCCCACTTTTCTTTACTTATCTCTTTTTCTTGAGCCTCCTTATCCATCATTTTGGTTTCCTACATAAACTTCTCATTTCTTCATCACTCCCTGCTTTTATTACCTATTTTTACATTTCCAGACAGACAGACAAACACTCCACGCTGAAGCCATAACCTCTTCCCGGAATTGTATTTACTAATCATATACTTCTTCAACTTCTGCATATTTCAACTCCAGATCACTTTCGCGCACATTTTCTCTTCCCTAAAGAATATACGACCTCACAAAACGCTTTTCTTCCTCATCTCTTTTTTCTCAAGTGTACTCGTAAATATTTTACATTTTAAGTTCTCTTCCAAAATTAAAACTCTCTCCACTCTCATCTAGTCCACGTACCCCACACCTACCTACAATGCCGTAATTTTATTTTACATTAAAATCACCTAGCAAAACCAACCTGTTCTCCAAACCCTGCAAGATACAAAAAAAAAAAAATAAATAAAAAACCTTCCCCAAAAAATCTCTCATTCTTTTTGAGTCCTGGCCCAAACACACCACTCACTATAATAACACCTATGTCCGTTTGATTTTATACAATCCTCGAACTAATACGTGTAATTTTCACCTGCCCCAATCCTTTCCCTAACCCCCAAACGGTTCTTACTTCTCCACCGTCCAATTATCCCAACATGACTGACCTTCGTTCTCCTCATTCCTATAAACATTACAATTCCTACTTTATCTCCCTCCTTGTCATAGGATCCAGCTTTCTCTTTAACAAATTAGTTACCATACATTTCATCTCATTTGTAGGCAAATAGAGGAAATGAGAACGATTAAAATAAAAAAAAAAAAAAAACACTAGACAGAGAGATAATCATAATTGAAACGTACAGTTAGAACATATAAATTTTAAATATAATATAATAATGAGACCAATTTTACATTACAGAAGAATAATTCTGATGCGTGGCTATCAAAGCTTTATAATTAACGAAGTAAAAATACAACAGATGTAAGGACCGGATATCCAATATCACTCAAGGCCTTCAAGTTACGTGATTCTTTTTCATCTACACAAACTGAAAACCACTAAATGCATTAACTATTGATTGTGACGCCAGGGTACAGTTTCACATCCATCAATCAATCAATCATTAACTTATGACATTCAATTTTCTGCATATCTGCACATATGTGATACCTCGCTCCTTAAAGGAAATTTCTTAAAAAGATAACTTCCCTCTAAATAGTCATTCCCATCCTCTAGTGACTTTTAATTAGTGAATATTTTTAAATGAAGTAAATAGTGATTATTTTCAAAAGGGATGTGCCCAAGTATCGGTATCGGTGGTATCGGTATCGGTGAATTTCTGGCCGATACCAGCCGATACTTTTGTCATTAGTATAGGAATTCAGAATCCTCCTAGGTTTCCCAAAATGTATATATTAAGAATCCCACCAAACCAGAACCTTTCATAATCTAAATAAATGAGTCTGTTCACTGTTTCTAGCCAATATATAAATTAAAACTCAGATTAAAAGTATATATTTGGGATTTCAGATTGTTCGTCACCCCATGAATTCGAGTAAGCCCTACGTACCTAAATTGTTAAGTCTTCTAATGGTAGCAATAATATAAACCAAACTGTACCAAGGTAATAAAGGGATTAAATACTAAATAGTTATACTTGATGTTCTTTTTCAATAAAATTTAAGCCATTGAAATCGTTTATATAACCCTGTTAAGACCTTTAAACTTTTGAGCCTTTAATATACAATAAACAGAGAACAAGAATGATCTTAGTATTTATATATATTCTCCTAAATAACAGTAATATGGAGGTAATAGGTATCGGTCTCGATATCGGCTTTAAAAGTTGGTATCGGTATCGGTATAGGCCAAAAACTTGCTATAGGTGAGATCCCTGATTTTCAAGTGATTTTTCTCTGGCCATTTCATATGGTAGATCCCCTCAATTGCTGCTTTATCCTCCCACGGTAAATTCTCGTCTACTCACACGAATAACTTGAATCAACGGCAGCGACTCCCGGTACGACAGACCTAAAGCTCTCTCTCAGAAACTTACCAGAGGCAAGAGCGGCGCTCTAGTAGTAGACTTTTCTTTTGCAGTGGCGGACCAACAACTAAATGCCGGTTGTTGGGAGTACTTCAGTGCGGTTTCCGTGACCCCATCCCACCCCCCCCCCCCCCCCCCCCCCCCCCCCCCCCCCCCGCCCCCCCCGCCCCCCCCCCCCCCCCCCCCCAAAACCCACCACGCAACCATGCACGTGAGCATCAGAACGAACGCTCCAATTCGCTGTCCTTCCACCCCCGCACCCCTCTCCCTATTAATAGCTGGCTCAAAATCTATTTTTCATCTTTCAATGACCTGAACTAAAAAAAATCTATTCTTTTTTTTTATATTACTCTTCCTGTTCGAAACAGAGCTAAGCTTTGAGGAGAAACCTTTAAACAACTTCCAATACATCCATATATACAAAGTATATGTTACAGTAAATATGCAGGGATTTCGCAAAATCCCCAGGGAATATGTGAAATGACCAATTCGCATAAGAACGTTTGGTCCCCAGGGCTAATACTAAACACGGCGAAACAGTGATTCATCTACACCGTTTCGCCATGTTTAGTATTAGCCTCTGCGGGGTCAAATGTATTTTGCTGTGTTTAGTACAAGTCCCCGGGAGGATCAAATGTCCCTGAGTGCATTTGCTCACTCACGGGGTAGTACTATACAAGACCCACCAATGGCTAGAAATAAGCACAGCAAAACAGTGTACATGAATCACTGTTTCGCCGAGTTTAATACTAGCCCGTGGGGATCAATGCTCCTAAGCAAATTGGTCATTTCACATATTTACAGTAATATATATAAATGCTAGCAACTTATTCGCTGCTGAGTCAGGGAGTTTGGTAAAATTCGTCGGTATATTTGGCGCAAAGCGTCTTTCCCGGGAAGCATATTAACGAAGTGTATATGCCATAGCCGACATGACGGCCAATTACAGCCCAGAAAGAGTGACGTAGGAATGACGTCATCTCCCTGTCTGCAAATCATTAGGAGGACGAATGATGTTGATTCGTTTGTTACTTTAATACATTCACGAATAAAGCCGTCCATTTCTGGAATGTCCATAGCTGGAAAAAAACCATTAACAGAAAATACCTAAAATTAGATTCACTGTCTTAATTCTAACATATATTTTCTTGCCGACATAGTGCGTGAAAAAAAAATATGAACTAAAAGTGACACATAAATGGAAAGTATTTGCACTAATTTCTATGTAAAAATGAACTTCAATGAAGTAAATAAGCCAAAGTTTGTGTTCTTGCACTGTGCAATCATTTGCAAGCTGTTACACGAGAAGGATAATCTTACGCAAAAATCTCCAGTATTCAATTTCATTTTGTTTGATTACATTAACATGACACCAAGACATCACAGGAAATATTTGGCTGCCGAGAAGTTATACAACAAGAATTGATGTCAGAAACAGAATTAGCAACTTAGGTCAACCTCAGTCAATTTTTCTTTACGAGAGCACAGTATGCCGCCAAGTAAAAGGAGAACGTCTGAATACTCATGAGTTAAATTACACATTATTCTATGCTGCTTTTTTGCAAAAGGTGCCACTTTCGACAAATGATGTTGCCGCTATCATGCCGCATACAACATGGCGAAGAAAAACGGTGTGAGTTGTTGAAATTGATAAGTTATCAAGCATATGGAATAGTATAATAATCAAATGAGGACAAAATTTATTTCCGTTACCTAAACTCAAATAATACGAAAAACGAAGAAGTTCAAGCTTCTAAACAAAACTAAAACAGGTATCATGTACGCATTAGTATTGTGTACTTCTTTTCCGAAATGCACGTAACTTTGAGCAATACGCGGTAATACGGTATAGTGGATACACTATGCAACGTTTCACTAGTTTAAAATGTGACTAAAATACTATAAGTACAAAATCCATCAATTATTTGTATTATTCATTTAAGTCTAACATTAACTGTGATGTTTCAGTCTAATAATGAACGCAACTTTGTCAACATTCGTCCTCCTCCGATGACTGGCAGAGTGAGATGACGTCCTTCCTACGTCACTGTTTTTCTGGGCTGTGATTGGCCGAGCAGCCCGTGTCAGCTAGGGCGTATACACTTCGTTCATATGGCCGGGAAAACTCTCAGGTACGTAGTACTTCAGTTGAACTTCTTTTTTATTGCTTGTGCGGATAAATTGCTAACGCCCTGGAGTCTCACTTGAAAGACTAGGGTTCGGTCCCAATGTGAGTCAGAAATTTATTTCTGTGAGACACATTCCCATGTGTTCATTTCCAAATGTATATGATCATAGAAAGCGCTAATGCCCAGTAACATTTAATTTACCCAAAACCGATGTAGGCTTAGAAGAGAAACCTAGTAAATTCCAATGGATTCCTAATATATATATATATATATATATATATATATATATATATATATATATATATATATATATATATATATATTATATATGGGTCAGGGTCAAATTCCCAACAACCATAAATCCCGACAGCAAATCTCGACACAAACACATATACATATCATATATAATATATATATATATATATATATATATATATATATATGTGTGTGTGTGTGTGTGTGTGTGTGTATGTATATATATATATATATATATATATATATATATATATGTATATATATATATATATATATATATATATATATAGAGAGAGAGAGAGAGAGAGAGAGAGAGAGAGAGATAGTTGAACGGTAAACCACCGGACAGTGATATTAGGTCCTTTCATATAAATGTGAGTGCTTTGGTTTGTCCTTAACGTTAAAACACCGAACTATGATAATTATAGTCGATTTTTTTAAACCTGGCAAACTTGCAGTTAACTTGCACTTAGCTGCTTGTCGCTGATTGGATGAATGTCGTGTTGTCCGAATCTCTCACTTTTGTTTTCACTCTGTTTCAGAATTGTGATTATACGGCCATAGATTGATATAAGAGCCAAATTATGTAATGTTATGTAAATACCAGTTGTAATAAACTTAAGAATTAAGAAGTTTCATACCAAATTATTATATAATAGTTAGCAGTTATGAGACAACACCCTCCGAAGCTTTAGACTTGAAATGTGTTTCAAACGCATGAACTTTAATGTTTAAATTTCTAGCTAGATTTTTATTGCAATATGCGATTAGTTGTTTGAAAAAAAAAAAAACATTTATTGTACATTGCTGATATATAACGCCTAAGAACTAAATACTATCGTAGAAATGTAAACTTGTCAGAAAATTTGGGGTGGAGGTGTTGTGGGAGGAACAGCCTCGGGATTGACAGAAAGTTGACGTACTCTCAGCGGGAGGTTCAAATGCGGTTTGTGGTGGTCTTGTCTTCATAAAATAATAATAAAGTTGTTTATATATCATAATGTTCATTTTTTGCACTTCAAAAGTACTGTTCACGGAATGTCATTAATGTTTTAGGATATGTATAAAGTTGCTGTTGCTGTCGCCTTAATTATTTCTTTCATTGTCTTGCTAGGGCCCTGTGAAGTGAAATATTGAAAAAACATTCATTATTATATTAGGCAATTGCCCTGACTGGTAAAGCCCTACTGCCAGCAGCATGTATATGCCTGGTGTTTGAAGCGCCTTCATCTCTGCTTTGTTCCATATCAACTCTTGTGGCCATGGCTGAAATAGGTGAAATCGACGACAGTGAGCCAACTACTCGATAGCCAATTCTAAGCTGATTGATGATGACGGTGTGAGCAGACAACTCGCCGGCTGTTCCTTTCTCAACTCCTCCACCCCAATGTTTCGGCTAGCTTACATTTTCTACGATAGTATTTTGTTCTTAGGCGTTATACAACCTTCAGCAATGTACAATAAATACGTTTTGCTTTTTTCCAAACCACCAATGGCACGATTGCGCTAAAAATCTAGCTAGAAATTTCAACATTAAAGCTCATGCGTTTGAAACATATTTCAAGTCTAAAGCTTCGGAGAGTGTTGTTTCATAACTGTTAACTATTATATAATAATTTGGTATGTAACTTCTTAATACTTAAGTTTATTACAACAGGTATTTACATAACATTACATAATTTGGCTCTTATCTCAATCTATGGCCGTATAATCACAATTCTGAAACAGTGTGAAAACAAAAGTGAGAGATTCGGACAACACGACATTCATCCAATCAGCGACAAGCAGCTAAGTGCAAGTTAACTGCAAGTTTGCCAGGTTTAAAAAAATCGACTATAGTGTTTCGGTTGGCTGTTAACTTTAAAACTCCGAACTGTGATAATTAGGCCTTTCTTATGAACTTACAAAACGAACGGTAACGATAAAGCCTTTCATATTTGAACTATATTTCAGTGCTAAACCACCCATAGAAGTGAAAGAAATTTGTGAAAAGATTCCTTCTAAAAAAGGAAAAAATACGTGGATACCTGATGGTTAAAGATAAAAACCGAAAAGAATCATACTACTGGTGCTGTGAATTTCGAAAATCTAATAACTGCAAAGGAGGAGCAGTTACCAAGCTTGTGAATGAAGAGCATTTACTAACAAAATTTTAGGTGCACAATCATGCTCCTTGTGCAAGTGGTGCTAGTGTTGCAAAAATAAATGAAATAAAAATACAAGCAAAATCCACTGGAGATCAACCGATTCAAATTATTCAGTCAAGCCCCACCTCTGCTACTCCAAATATTGTGCCATGTCTACCTTCCAAAAATGCCCTAAGAAAGACATAAAGAGGTTTAGGCTCTGTGATCGTCCAACTGAACCTACGTCATTAGTGGATACTATATTACTACTGAACTCAAGCATGCGTTAAATGGTGATTTATTTTTAAAAAGACTCTACGATAGAGGAGGACCGATTTTTTTATATTCACTGCTGCTGCAAATTTGAAGAGATTATCAGAAGCCCCATTTTGGATTATGAACTGTACTTTTAAAACAGTACTACCAATAATATCTTACCAAATGTACACAATTCATGCACCTCTGGGACATGAAAATTGTAGAGTTTTTCCACATGTGTATGCCTTAATAACTGGGAAGAGTGAGGTATTGTATAAACGCATTTTGACCGACATTGAAGACGGAAATGAAATTGCTCTGAACCAACAATCCATAATATCTGATTTGGAACTGGCTGCAATTCAAGCTTCTAAAAGGGAATTTCCTAACGCCAACATCAAAATGTTTTTTTTTTTTTTTTTTTTTTTCATTTAGGACAGTGCATCTGGAGAAGAATTCAGTCAACTGGATTGTCAATTCGTTACGGCAATGATGAAGATTTTA
>NC_061088.1:18033144-18060644 GCF_015104395.2 Macrobrachium nipponense | reverse complement strand
TGTGTGTGTGTGTCTGTGTGTGTGTAGAATCTACTGGTCACTTTCTTTTACCAGATACATATACAACTGTAATAGCCACAATGATCTCTTAACGTCTCGAATTCTTTGCTCTTTTTTTGGACCTTCAGGCTTTGTTGACAAGTGTATCCAAAAAAGAGCAAAGAATTCAAGAAGTTAGGAGGGCATTGGGGCTAGTACAGTTGCATATATTATATATATATATATATATATATATATATATATATATATATACATATGTGTGTATATATATGTATATATATATGTAAAGATACATGCCACGAAGGAAAAATAAACGAAGGAGGATCTGAGACCTTTCTACGTTAAACGTCCTTTACTGAGCAGAAACTGACATAAATGCGGCAAAAGACAATACAAGAAGATTCGTATAACTGACAGATAGGGATTATAAAGAGATTAGTACCTGGAAGATGAGAAACCTTCCCAAACAAGCATAAACAATGGGTGCAATTAAAGGTTTAAGACAATCATCTCAGATACAAGTACAAGACAATTAAAGGATTATAGGTGACAGCTATTCAGAACTTGGTAAACAAAACTATATTCACAATACATGTCAGATATACATTACAACAAAGATAACTCTAAGGCAACTGATTTTTATATAAGTTAGTAATTATATCTTTGAGGTCATTCTTAAACATGTTAGAAATACAAGGGTCTAAATGAAAAAGGCCACAACTAACATTGAAATTACAATGAAAAGTAAGTTGTATTAAAGCAGATTCTAAAAGATTTCGTGATAAGGCATCTCTTGACCTTGCAATTACTGAACTACCAACCCAATTTATTCGGTGGTTGTTTTCACTTAAATGAATGAATATTGCATTAGATGTTTGCCCAGTTTTTACAGAATATTTATGCTGGCTTAGCCTTACTTCTAGGCCTTTGCTAGACTGTCCGAGATAAAATGAGGGACAATCCATACATGGAATTTTATATATTATGTTGTTGCTTTCTCTGGGACCATTTTTTATTAACATTCCTTTTAGTGTGTTATTATAGGAAAAAACAAGGTTAACATTGAAAGCTTTTAACAATGATTTAATGGTTTCAAATCCGTTAAAATAAGGCAAACTGAGAATGTTCTTAGAATTTTCTTTCTGCATGTTACACTATAAAACTTTTTGTGGGCTTTATTATAACAAATATCTAATATATGTGAAGGATAGCATAAATCTTTCCCTATTTTTCTTATGTATTCAATTTCTTGATCCTTGTGGACTGACAATGCGCAATGCTCGTAAAAACATAAGAGGAAAAAATTGATACTTTTATGTTAAGATGGTGGCCTGAGAAGAAATGAACATAAGTTAAGTTATGTTCGTTTATTTTTCCTTCGTGGCATATATCTTTATTTATGGATTTATCACGTTCCTAACTTTCGTGATTCAGTTATACATATATATATATATGTATATATATATATATATATATATATAATATAATATATATATATATTATATATATATATATATATATATATATATATATATGATCAAAAACTTTCACAAGTATGTGTTATTCTAAATGCAATGTTTTTGTAAGTTAATTTTCAAGCATGGATAAATAATAACCTTCGCTTAACTTTGAATTCAAGTTCACGCAAATACGATGTGCATCATACATGAGGGTTTTGATATTCGCATAAATATATATTCCAACTCCCCTTTCGAGATATGCGCGCTATTCCTAAACATTCCCGACAAAGAAAGAAAAAAAAAGCTTTTCATCCTTTTTCTAATAGACCGATCTCTTATTTTGGTATGATTACTCAGGTGTAATGTCCGTGGGGGCGATGACACTTAAATAGGCCGTCATTCATTTTTTTCCCCTCGTTCATCCATCGTTATCTCTTTCACACGTTAATCACCTTCGTGTATCTAACTGCTATCTTTGTTTGTTCGTATGATGTTTTGACGTTGCATGGAACCAGCGGTTATTCAGCAACGGGACCAACGGCTTTACATGACTTCCGAACCACGTCGAGAATGAACTTCTATCACCAGAAACACACATCTCTCACACCTCAATGGAATGCCCGCGAATCGAACTCGCGGCCAGCGAGGTGGTACGCCAACATCATACCGACCATGCCACTGAGGCGCTGAATCCACCTTTGGATAAAACTACAACTGAATGGAAAGTTAGCTGCTCCCTGAAGATGGATGATGCAGATTGGCAAAATGTTTGTCGTGGCATTGATTTTCCCCCAGAAACTAAATCATGAGGACCGTTAAAACTCTGACTGATCATACGGAAATTAGATTAAACACTATTAATGCCATGAGAGCAATTGATTTCACTGGAAAGTAGATATGAAATGTATATAGTATATATTGTTACATACATACATACACACACACACATATATACATATATATATATATATATATATATATATATATATATATATATATATATATATATATATATAAATATATATATATATATATATATATATATATATATATATATATATATATGTATATCTAACAAGGAAAATCCCTAACGAGGTCAAATGAAGCTCGTTTGAACATAATGAAACAAAACATCTAATTGGTAACATAACCTTCCATTGTTCTGTTGAATGCCCTCTCTGGAGCTGGCTGAAAGTCGGTTTCAAACTAGGCTAAGGTAAACTCTCGTGGTTACAAAAATATACTATTTATTTCCCAAAATTAGCTAACATGAAAATGGAATAAAATTCATTAAACCTGGCTCAAAAAGAAATGTTAAACTATCATACTCCTCTCAAAATCATATTTAAGTATATAAGTACCCCCTTTTCCTCTAAGTGTCCAAACATTCATAGTTTATTAATAGTCAAAATCTGTCAGAAAAAAACCCATAGGTGACTTCGAATCCATCTGAAATAAAGAGACCATAATTATGACACCATAAAAACATTAAAGTTCGTCAATAAAGAATGTGTGCCGTACCTCACTTCCCTTCTCTAGACTCAAGTAATTGTCACTGCAAATGTTAACTTTTCAAAGTTTCTTGTTACTTTGTCCGACGGATCTGCAACACCTCTTCCAGCACCTCTTCTGTGGCGTGTTCCACACACTATCAACCAAAATCAGTGAGTCCCCCTTTGCAGCTTCTGCCACGTGACTATATGTAATTTTCTGTTCATTACGAACACACACACTCACCGATTGGCATGCACACTGCATACATGAAACTTGTGATCTTTGAAGCGTGTAACTGACTCCAATAGTGCACTGGTAAGCTGTCCTGTTTGTTTTTTCATTTCAGTGTTTTGCATCTGTGTTAACTGGCAAGAGCTAAGGTTATTAACCCGATTATTTAATATTAAAGACTGTTGTTGGTCCCTTTAAGATATATATATTTATATATATATAATATATATATATATGATATATATTATATATATATATATATAGAAGGAAGAGAGAGAGAAGGAGAGAGAGAGAGAGATAGAGAGAGAAGAAGAGAGAAGAGAGAGAGAGAGAGAGAAGATAAGGAGACCACAGCAATATTCTTGTTTTTCAAGTCGAAATATATTTGTAGAAATATTTACAATGCTTAGTTCAGTGATCAAGTCCATAGAAGGATGGACGAAAGCTCTAAGCATTGTAAATATTTCTACAAATATATTTCGTCTTGAAAAACAAGAATATTGCTGTGGATCCTTTTACTGAGTACTTAGAAGCATGATACAGGGCTTTTATATTGCTTATATATATATATATATATATATATATATATATATATATATATATATATATATATATATATATATATATATATATATATATATATATATATATAAATATATATATATATATATATGCATAATCATAGTAAGACTTGACGCTGAAATGCGATTCGCCATAACGATTATTAAAACAAAAAGTATATTCCGGCGAAAATACGTCCTAACAACTGCAATAAATTAATTACTTAATATTTTTTTTCTCTCATAGCAGTTCTATAAGAAGTAGGAGGGAGACAGTCTTGCACAAGAGCGTAAATTCAATTAAACGTACGTATAAAGTGTTATCAAGTTTTCCTTCACCTCTGAGATAAGACAGAGGAGAATTAAAAACAAATGAAATCAAGGAACGAAATATTGAATTCTGGCCAAAGGCCACGCACCGGAACCTATGATGTCATTCAGCGCTGAAAATAATGTTTCGAATCACCCCTGAACAGAAGCCAGAGCTGCCCTTTCGTCTCGATCCTCTTCCGAAAACGAAAAGACGGTCGCCGACGGCTCGTCGTAACTTGCCGCTGCGACGAAACCTTATGCGGCGCCGCACATAGTGATATCACACGCAAACCAATGAGAGATGTCACACTAGTGCGGCGCTGCCGTTTCCGCCGCACTGTGCCGCAGCATGCTGCGGCAGCGCCGGACCACAGCAAAGCCGCATCCGGCCGATTGTCGTGGGAAAACACACATAGTTCTATGCAAGTGGTCACACCAGACGGCTACGCCGCATCCGGTGCTCCCCTGAACCACTTGCATTTACAATTATTAAAATGTTTGACGTTGATTTATTCATTGAAAAGAGTGATGAAGAATATTGTGATAAGAACTCAAAGAGAGAAAGCATGGACTGAATTAGGCGAAATAATGTACGAGAGGTGGCGACATATGGAATCAGTAGAAAGAAACCAGAAATAGAAGATAAGATATCTTTGTTATATCCTATAAACGTAACAAAATTTATTATGTACGTATGTGTAATACAATTAATAATAATTGGATAACATTATAGTCAACCAATCTACGCTGGCTGTTGGGGATAGACTGAGCGACTTCGCCGCTTATCTGTGACCGGATGCAGGCAATGCGGGGGTGCCGCATACGGTTCCGCCGCAGCGGCGACGCCGCATAGTGTGACGCCGGCCTAAGTGGTAAGTTTGACCGTTCTCCAGCGTCAATTAAAGCTGGTATGCCGTCATTCTTAGGCATACCAGGGCACTTTTTATGAGACGGAATTTCATGGTTGCCACCTTCGTTAAATCTGGCAACTCGGCGTCGAACTGAATGCATCCTCCCTCCCACCCAGCTGATCCGGTGTCTGCTTTGCTTTAAGGCCATATTGCTTCAACGACATATCTCTGCTATTATCTGTTGATTCAAATCATCGTCTTATCCCATATTAAGGTCACATGGGACAATGAAGTGATACGTAGCAAGCAAAAATTGCGGTGGGAGCGCTAACCAAAAAATATATGCAAGCTCTTGTTAAACCTCCAAACACGTGACTGAGCGCTCTCCCCTGGTCAGTGTCCAGGATCTGACGAAATTTCTTACCAACTTCTCTGTTCCTTCAAAATTCGACAAGATATTAGGCCGCTTGACGCAAAGCGGCCTAATACTTGATATATATATATATATATATATATATATATATATATATATATATATATATATATATATATATGTACTATATTATATATATAAGTAATATTAGTGAGAGAGAGAGAGAGAATTACTTCCGAATTTGCTTATCATTCCTTACAGAAAAAAACAACCACACCTGAGGCACGAGGAAAGTGACAAAAGAAATGCAGAGACATGAAATGCAATCCAGGAAAAAGTTCACTCGGTGTTCAAGGAAGCTACTACACAAGGCCTTGCTACTACGTCACCAAGGGCGAGACACGTGTGAACCGATCAGCGAGTTCAGAGTGGAATCTCCTTAAACCAGGAACGTTTGAACTGCCAGTAAGATAACGGATCTTCAACTCAGTGTCTCATGTTTCAAACGAGATCAATTAAAGTACAATAAGTATCCAATTATCCAACATTTTGGGCTTGATGGTGAATTCTTTAGGTAATTGAGGTCATAACGTCGCTCTCCCTCTCTGGTATGACGTCACGTGGTGAACAGTAAGGCCACGGAAAGTTTGGAGTGCCTTTGATAAAACTGCGATTTCTCCAACTGTAGTCATTTTAATAACCGAAGTTGGGGCGTACATTTAACTCTTGTTCTAAGATCTCTTGAAACTATGGTGATGAAAGTGATGCCGAAGTAATTTGGTATAATATGTTCACTCACTTGGCGATAAAATGACATTCAATACATAACCCGGTCTTTGTCAATTTAAAACTGTGCACCCCTGAAAAATAAATGATGAAATGTTATAAGACAACGAACTTTCTGTATGACTTCTGTCCGCCGAAATGCCTCACTCACGCGTAATTTCCAGAATAATAAAAGATTTGCGTATTAATATAACATAAGCTCTCCTCACACACATTCTATCCTTGGAATACGTCTATTAAGTCTAATTCCAAGCCCCAACAGAATGGAGAACCGGCGAAGACTCGTCATTGGAATTGCGTTGGCATCAGGCATTCTGCTTCTATTAGTACTAGTCACTGAAACAGAGAAGTCAAGCCCAAGATTCGCCTCGAGCGGGAACAACGAAACCAAAGAAAATGCAGTGGCGAGTGCAACGAACAAAAAGAATGTTACAACCGGAGGAAAATCATCCATTCACTTCAAATCGCCGCCCAAGAACTCATTGGGTGCAGGTCCTCCCGAGCAGATCTCGTCGCAAGAAAACAGCAACTGCCGCTCTCTGTTCTCCATAACCGGGACGCCGAGAGGCGAACTCATCGTGAGCAAAGGAGCACCGGTAGACGAGATCACTTCCAAAGGCGAATCCAGTTTGCCCTTCGCCTTCCCCTTCGTCGCAGAAAGTCGCTCAACGAGCAACCTGAACCGAGACAGGCTTTTCGGGTCGTCGGTTGTCGAAGAAGTCCTGCGGAGAAGGCAAGGGGGCGGCGCGATGATCAGCAGCCAAGAGTATCAGAAGTTATCGCTGCTCCTCCCGCGGCTCGTCTACCACGGGAACGGGACGTCTGAGAGAACCAAAAAAGAGGAAGAAACAGGAGGACCAGGCGGAGGAGGAGAGGGTAGTGGAGAAAATAACCGGCGCGTTCCGCCCATCCTTTTGGGCGACAGTCGAATCGCAGCCGCCGGAGGGACGTTGCCCTTCGTTCCCTGCGCCGTAGCGCCTTACGACGAGCCGTCGGCGACCGTCTTTTGTTTTCGGAAGAGGATCGAGACGAGAGGGCAGCTCTGGCTTCTGTTCATGGGTGATTCGAAAGTTAGATTCGTGATGGCTGAGCTCCTGAATCAACTAGATCATTACTACCACTTTGAAATCAATGTGAGTAATATATAATAATAGTACTATAATACTAATATATACTAATCTAAGTCTGGCAAGTGTGTAACTCAATGTCTATAAATTATTTGCGACTGTTCAGTAATCACCGAATGAGAGAGAGAGAGAGAGAGAGAGAGAGTAATAAACGATAAATAAGAGCAACTGAAGAGTCAGAAAACTAAATATATTTCAAGATGAAAAATTAAACTAAGGCAGTTACAATTTTTTTTGTAATCATCGAACTTTCCCACAAAACACGGCATTTAAAAACTGTTAAATCTGAAAACGAAACCTTTCCTACCTGCATCTATTATAAGAGAACACTTTGACAGAAATTATATAAATCTATACACACACACAAATATATATATATATATATATATAGTATATATATATATATACATATATACATATATACATATATATATATATATATATATATATATATATACATACTATATATATATATATATATATATATATATATATATATATATATATATATATATATATAGTATCATCAATTTTAGTTAATGATTATTCCTCCTCCTGAATCAATATATCGAGTACGTTTTAAAACCTTTTGTTTCATTTTACACCGACAAATAACCTAACCGACATTTTTTTTAAAGGTTTGGCATATAATTAGGTTCAAAAACCTGAACTCAATTCAGAGGACTGAGACCTGAAGACATGAAGACAAATAGAATGATAATTCTTACAAAACAAGAACCTTACGGGATGACGAAAAAATAGGAAAAACAACAACAACAACAAACAAACAACAATAATAATAATAATAATAATAATAATAATATAGATATTGCTGCATTTAATTTGTAAATAACTTCTCTGTTTTCTAATAATTGCTTTCTCTCTGTTTTTACAACTGGCGAGTATTGCGCCGATACGATTCATCAGGAGGAGTCAATTTCAGGGATATTGCTTAAAAACTTTACTTGTCACAGTAAATAAATAAATAGCTCAAAATATAAGTCGATTTTGGGATTAGTATTCTTCTAGTGGCCAGCGTTTCTCTGTGTTTACACGACCATAACCCCACCAAGAATACAAGAATTTGTCACTCAAAGACATTCCTCTCGGCTTCTCTATTACAGAATGGACAGAATTGGTCAAGCGTAGAGCACGTGCGATTCAAGATGAACATCAATGCCTACTCGAAGCTTGAACCTAGCCTGCGCATCCAGTTCAGGTACGATCGTTTTATCTGTTGTTAATTCAAGTTTATTATTATAGTTTTGTGATATGTACCATTACCTATTTCCTCTCACATGGGGTGGCTCCAAAGAACGCATAAGTCACTATCACATTCATCCTTTACCTTCGGAATCATGGATGAACCCGCTGTACAGTGAAACTCCCACATTATCAGTTGCTTTGTACGTCACGCGTGGCTCATCGGCAGCACGTTGAGCCCCCTTCAGGTATTGCACCATTTACCTGGCTCTTAGGACCCTTCCATTCCAATACTTCGCTCTCAACATATATCTAATGTATCTAGCCCTAGGCCTTCCTCTCCTAACTCTTCTGAACACTTTTGGGTTTACATTTTTACACCAACATTGTTGCCCATTTTTTCCACATAACCAATTCATCTCAAAGTTCTTCATTCCATCCTTTCATTTATGCTAACCTTTTTACCACTTGTACTTATCTTGACACTTCTCACTTTTCCAATTCTCCTTACATGTATATACAAGGCAAAAAGTTAATCTCAACAGCCAAAACATTCTTCTCCCTTTCCTAAATCAACATCTACACCTCACTTCCTTAAAGGAGAGTTGGCTCAACACTCCCTTCATACAGTCACACACTAACTTCCTTAGATACGTATCGTGCTGTGTTTTATGCTTCATCTATTACTCGCCTCCTTTGCTATCATACTGTAATCCTTAATTTTATCACCAAATATCCTACTTATATTAATCAACCGCTTCCATTCTCCCAGCATACAACTAACATTCACTGCCCCATCATCCTGGTTTCTACCAACTCTCTCAAACCATCTAGTCTAATCCATACTAGTAAACGAGTGGTACTTTCTTTTGAAAGCTAGTAAGTCTGACAACGAAAATAAACCGGTCACTATATAGAGAACCATTGTTTCAGGATGGCCCCATTTTACGTGTCAGTAGCGTCCATGATGCGGTATACGGACGAGGTCATGCAGTTGCAAAGATGGGTTGCAGGCGTAGAGTTACCCCCAGACGTCCTTGTCATTGGTAAGACACAGAATATATCTTATAAAATGTTATAGTAACTAAGAATATTTCCGGTTAAGCCATCGTTTATACCAGTGGTTCCCAAACTTTTCTAGTACGTGACCCCTTTCAGCAGTACCAAACCTACCATGACCCCCACCTTTATAATCCTTCTGAAAAGGTACTAATTTAATCATGTATTTTAATGAGAAGGATGTAATTGCTTTTTTTATACAAGAAAATAAATACGCGGGTCTGTGTGGCTCAGGGGATATTGCATGTCTGCTTCAGCCTCCAACCTGTTTCGGGCCTTCGATTTGATTACCAGGAGAGTCGAAAAACCAAAATCTAATATAAACAAACTAACAAAAATCCCAAAATATCATAAAAATTGTTCTCAACATATTGGATCCTCCATGACCCCCAGAAAAAGGCTTAAACGATGTTATAACTGCTAAGGATATCTGTTTGGAAACCTTAGCTTTTAAGCGTTTCCAATCACATTTTTTTCTTCAATTAAGTATTTGCCTAAGTTAGTATATTTTAGTTTAACCAAACCATTGAGCTGATTAACAACTCTCCTAAAGGGCTGGCCCGAAGGATTAGATATTAATTTACATAGTCAAGAACCAATTGGTTACTTAACGACGGGACCTACAGCTCACTGTGGGATCCGAACCACATGATATCGAGAAATGAATTTCTAATCACCAGAAATAAATCCCTCTGGTTCCTCATGGCAGCAGAGGGAAGCAAACTCGGGCTGCCACATTAATAGGCGAGTACACAACCCACTGAGGAAGCGATTTCACAATCACCTAAAGGCCTTTAAGATTAATTTATAATCATATAGCACACCTGTGATTCATTTACAGCTTGTACAATATTACAGTAATCAAGATTTGAAAAGACCTTATTACATTCCACGACTTCAGTCACTGATAGTATTTGTGCAACTAAAATTATAGCGTCGTAATCGCAGATGTTCTGAGTTAAATTATAGCTTATATATTCTGTAATGTCCTAATCGTCTACGTAAAGGATAAGCTTCGATTCCTACAGCTTATTCGATCCAGTAATCACGATAACCTAGTAACGGTTAAGGTTCTCAGTTCAATCACAGAAGACAACCATAATTTAAGACATCTGAAAGATTTGATGCCAAATCAACTGAAAGGCAGACACACACACACACACACACACACACACATAGAGAGAGAGAGAGAGAGAGAGAGAGAGAGAGAGAGAGAGAGAGAGAAGTGCGTTGGTTGGATATTTCATAAAACAAATGTCGGATTAGTCACGACTAACATTTTTGCCCCATAGGAGGAGCTTCAAAATTAGCTATGAGAACCCCGCGTAGAAGTAATCTCAGTCACTTAGGCCTAGTGCGACAGATGAATTTTTTGCGAATTACCGTCCTACCTTACCTTATTTAACGCTCTAGTTATCCAAATAATTAAATTCCAGAGTGCTTATTCATTATTAGCAAAATTCCAGAAAGCTTATTTATTATTAGCTAAATTCCAGAAAGCTTATTTATTATTAGCTATGTCAAAAATGTAAAATTTCAGTTCACGCGAGACATGTGTTACTTAACAACAACTTACATTACAAAGGAAAGATGACAAATCTCCTCGGACACCAACACCAGACACTTTTTATTTCACATTTTACTTCATTCAGTGAAAATGTTCAACTTTCATTTCCAAGGCTCTGAAATTGACACTTTTATCAAACTGATATTACAATCAAGTTGGCTCACTAAACTACTTTGGCTTCACTGTAAGCTTATTATGTCTGGTAAATCTGAAATATGATTGATAAAACAAGCATGTGTGTGGTACGTGTAAGTATATATATATATATATATATTATATATTATATATATATATATATATATATAGAGAGAGAGAGAGAGAGAGAGGAGAGAGAGAGAGAGAGAGAGAGAGAGCATACTCTCACACACACGCAATTACCTGTGGCGATGGTTCCAGAGATAAAACAAACCACTATCACATTCATGTCTCTGCTGAATCAACAATAATATCCACGTGTAAAACTTTCATTTTCTTCATAAACCTCCACAGAAGTTTTTATCAGTACTTCATTACAACCACCCCACCCCCTAAGACCTACAGAACCACCCACCTCTACAGGGTGTCCATAAAGTCCTAGTACCAATACAAGTATTTATTACTTGTAATAGTACTGGGACTTTATGGACACCCTGTATAAGCATTGTCACACAAACATACAAACATTTTATTTTTTTATCTTGTTCCTATAGCTAGCCTGGGCAGCTATTATATATATATATATATATATATATTATATATATATATATATATATATACGTATATAGTAATGACGGAAAGAAGAGAAGAGCCCCATGGTTATCTTCTAGCTGTATAATAAGATCGGCACCCTCGCGCGGGAGGAGTAGCTTATCGAATATTATTCATAACCGTCACCGATTACAACAAACTTTAAATAAGTACAACAGAATTATGATTAACTAATATTTTTAGTTACACTGCATTGCATAAAATACTAAGGACAGAAACAACTTATAAATTACTTGGTTGCTAAAACATAGCCATTAGTTTGAGCATCAGCTAGACCTATAGCAAAATTTTCATAGTCGTTTTCAGCCAAATTAGCGAGAAGTTTACCGTCGTATAAGCAGATGTTCAAATCGATGAACTTTTTTTTTTTTTTGTACGAAACTGGAATTGTTTGCTATAGTACTAGTTTAATTTGATACAACTCTAACTACTCCCTGAAGTAAGAAAATGACACCATTTAGTTATTACTGAAGGCACGACATTACAATACGAAAAAATCTCGCTCCTACATACTACAGGGTGTCCATAAAGTTCCAGTACCATTACAAGTATTTATTGCTTATAATGGTACTGAGACTTTATGGACACCTTGTATATTTCAAACACTCGCTGCCTGCATTATCTCCTTCCTCCCAAAAAACTTCATAATTATGTTACAGACCCTAAAACACTCCACTTAAGCTAATCTCACCTCACAAAACTTATCATCATTATTATTAAAGCCAAGCTGCAACCATTCCTGGAAGAGCAGAATGTCACAAGCCCAGGAAAAGCAACCCGGTAATGAATAGGAAGTGAAGTGAATATCATACAAAGAAAACAAAAAGTCTACTTAACAACAAATAAGATAAATAACAGTCAAATCGGTAACATCAGGAAAGCTCCCTTGGGTGAGGGAGGCAAAATTTTGCATGCACAAGAGACAGTAAAATTTTCAAATTGTCTCACCTCTACTCCCTAATACACCCTTTTCTACATTTTTCAGTAAATAAGTAGAAATTCATTAATATACGATATCTCTGTGCGGAGGTCTTCTGTCGAATTACCGTATAATCATTATGGCATACCAAACTATGGGGTGGGATTCATGTTACTTGCTTAACATAACGACATTTTTTCAAGGTTTGGAATTCTTTCGTTCCGACGATTCTGCTACATATTTAGGGAGACCATTCCGCTAAAAGTGCGTATGTCAGTATATTGGATTACCCCCACAACTGGCCAACAACACCCCCCCCCCCCCCAAAAAAAAAAAAAAAAAAAAAAAAAAATATATATATATATATATATATATATACATTATAATATATATATATATATATCCTAAATAAAAGGAGCCCATAAAAACACCAAAATATAGAGAAAAAGTACTATATTTCAGAGACTGCTGTCTCCCTCTTCATCTACCTGAAGAGGGAGACAGCAGTCTCTGAAATATAGTACTTTTTCTCTATATTTTGGTGTTTTTATGGGCTCCTTTTATTAGATGGAATTCTGTTGTTACAGAGCATTTTTACCCAGTCATATATATATATATATATATATATATATTATATATATATATATATATAATATATATATATATATATATATTCGTGCTTATGAGAAACAAATGAAATCTCTGTCGTCAGTACCTGCTTACCTTTTCTCATTGTGGCCAAGGATTTTTCCGTGCAAACAGGGCGTTTTCCCCGTAGGAGGGTAGTGCCGTCAGTGCACCTCATACGGTGAACTGCAAGCATTTTACTTAAGGTTCTTTGCAGCTTGCCTTCAGCCCCTAGCTTGCAACCACTTTCGTTCCTTTTACTGTACCTCCTTTCATATTCTCTTTCATCATCTTAACTTTCCACCCTCTCCTACACCTGATTTCCTCCTATTACACCTTTCAAACCTTTTACGGTCAGTTTCCATTCCAGCGCTGTATGACCTCACAGGTCCCAGTGCTTGGTCTTTGGCCTAAATTCTATATTCAACTCAATAGGATGCTTTATGTTCTACGCTTCCATTTAACATTCACACAACGGTTCATTTTCATCAGCATTTTATTACATGTCCGGTTTCTTTTGTTATATTTTTTTAGTTAGAAGAGCTTGCTCAGAAATCTTGCAATAGTATTTTCTTCTTGCAACTCTTAATATCTCTACAAATATCGCAAAACAATAATTTTGTCGGTAAACATCACCACGGAAAAATCTAGGAGTAATATCAAATTTTATCGAAATGTACCCAGAGCACACCACATGTGTGGACCATGGGGACCAATTGTAAAATGATTACCGCTAGTTTTAGTACTTTTTTTCCCATTACCAGCAGTCATTACATCTAGTTGATTATGTACATCACACGCAAACATAATCGCACTGAGAAAATCATTTATGAAAAATTACTAGCGAGGCAACAAGTGCTACAGTTGTTGACTAAGCTGGACCTTATATAATGGGCCGGTCATATTCCCGCCAGAACATCCCCCCACCCCCCCCCCCCTTGGACATTATCCCCACTTGTGTACAGCAATTTACTCAATTACCCCAGTGATAGTCAAGTGGTTGGGATGCTAGTTCTGCCAATTCTGTTGACAATCTCGTTATCAGTGTACTTGGACAGTGGCAGCCAGCCCAGGGCCCTGTTAGTTGACACCAAATCTCGGTAGCCTGCACACATGGAAAAATCGAAACAAGTAGGGACGGAGACAAGATTTGTTACGAAGGCTACATGTACACGAAAAAAAAAACAAGACACGTATTCGATAGGAGTGCACACAACGAAAAACCAAACCATGTAATGGTGCATTAACAAGCGAGAGTAATTGTGCCCCATAGCCATGAAGTCGACTGTTTGGGTGAAGCACAGAAGGTGCGATGCAGTATTCGTCATGCATGACTTATTGTATTTTTACTGAACAATAAAAACTGATAAAAACATAATTGCATTAAGGATGAAAATATTCATGAGGATATTTAGGGTCAAATGCAGAAGAAAAGTGTCATTAATACTAGTTTATTTTTTTTGCAGTAAGGATTAAAATATTCAATAGTCATATATTTGGGGTCGAATACAAAAACCAACAGCCCTCAAAGTTCGCTCTACAGTCTTCTGACCATCTAGTCGAGCTACGCATATCTCAAGCCGCTCCTAAAGTTGTCTTGTGGACGTTGACAAGTTCTTTGGGAAGCTGACCACGTTCCTCCAGAAGCAAGGCAAGGGACACCAAAGAACAGTCCTTCCTTAATGCATCAGTGAGTGTCCGCATAGATGGATGCTTGTGACCAATCCTTAATGCAATTATGTTATCAGCTTTTATTGTTCAGTAAAACTACAATAAAAAAAAAAGGCATGACGAATACTGCATCGCACCTTCTCTGCTTCAACACCAAAACAGTCAACTTCATGGCTATGGGGCACAGTTGCTCTCGCATCATCCTGGGTTAAGCTTCTTGTTATTGCACACTTACATGGTTTGATTTTTCGTTGCGTACACCCTCGAATACGTCTTTTTTTCGTGAACATGTAGCCTTCGTAACAAATTTTGTCTCCATCCCTACTTATTTTGATTACTTCCATGTCATGTGCAGGCTGCATAGAGATTTGGTGTCAACTACCAGGGCTCTTGGCGCCACTATCCAAGTACACTGATAAAGAGACTGTCAATAGAATTGGCAGAACTAGCATCCCCAACCACTTAAAATATCACTGAGGTAACTGAGTAACTTGCTGTATACTGGGGGGGGGGTGGGGGGGGGGGGGGCGATGTCCAGATGTAAGAATGTCCGCGGGGGAGGAAGGGGATGTCAACCGAGTGGACTAGCTGCGGCCACCTGCAGAAAAAGTACTTTAACACGTCCTGACACCGGAGATGGGCACCAGTCACGAGTCTCATGTCTCGAGGCGTTGCTCCCACGACCTATGACTCGTGACTGGTGTCCATCTCCGGTGTCAGGACGTGTTAAAGTACTTTTTCTGAAGGTGGGTCCGAACACGGTTAAGGTGGCCGCAGCTAGTCCACTCGGTTGTTTACCCTCGGTTCTGCCCACTAGAGCAGACTGCGATCCTATATGAAAAGTTGATAACTATAATGTCTCGATTAAGAAATAAAAAACTCTCAGGGCAAACATATTCACACGTAATTAAAAAGAAAAAAAGCGTTTGTTACTCATGAAAACCCATACACTAGGCCTAACATTTGCGTTGGCCTACAAGACGGCAAGTATCATTAATAAGCTTAAGATCGTGCAAGTGTTGTTCTCCAACATAAGCGAACTTGTTTAGACTGATGTTCATTTTTTTTTCTTTTTTTACTAAGTCTGTGCTTTGCCGGAGGACTTGTTTCTGAGGTCCACATTTCATCACTCCGGTTCTGAGTGACCGCCACAGTCACAGCCACTCTTGAATTATCACAAGATTTAAGCAACAGTCTCTTTCCGCACCAGTTTATTCATCCAGCTCACATTCTGAAATTTCCGCTTCCATTGTAGACTGCAGAATGAAATCAATGAAATTTTCATTAATTCTCCTTCCACTCTCACAAAAATACAATATATGCCGGGCTTCCATACGAACAGATCAATTAAACCACTCGGTAAAATAACACCGTCCAGTTATCAAACGCGTTTCCCACTCTCGCTGTAATTTCATTATAATCCTTACGCTACCTATCCATCACGGTGAAACATGCAATAATGACATAGAGGTATGAAACGACAGCAGGCTACAATGAAACTCAAGCACACCACGAGGTAAACGTTCATACTGAAGTTGTCACCTCGGGGAAAAGTGGTAATCCAGTACCCTCCTTTAGTAGATTCTTAATAGCCAATCAAAGATGAGACGCCGTTAAGTGGCGCAGTTTTGCAGGCAATGACTAATCGCGAGCATGAGCATTAGACAGTAAATTGTGTTGAAATTTGTTTTTGAAACCAAGCACATATCGCTGACATTTCGTAGTTTCTACCTACACGATTCCTCACACACGTTATTACTCATAACTGAGGAATGACAGAAGTTTTTCTTATGATTATTCTTCATGGCCAATAACTGTTACTATCTTTCGTTCACGGTGTGTGGGGTTAAGTTAGAGACTGAAATATCTGAAATTCAATAACACCCAAGAGAGAGAGCTCGTCATTGAACCCTAGTATAAACTAAAGCCCTTGTCTTTTTTTCATTTCTTACCACCATATCTGAATAGAATAAAAAAAAACACTTACAGGTATAGGTCTACAAACAATGTTGTTTCCTTAACCTCCTAAGGAATGACTAGAATCTTTACTAATTATATAATCGTCACAATTTCTCTCCATTTTAAAACCTTACGTATTATCAAAGCTTTAAATGTAGACTATCGAGCATCGAACTTTTTAAAAATGTAACTTTTAAATTATTTACGTTTGCTTGATGGTCACTACTAAGTTCATACGATAATTCCTCTAGGACTAAAAAGCCTCTTCGACTTTTTCCTACCACTTTCAAAGTACGCGTTCTTTAGGCAATCCTATCGCCTTCCATTCTGTCCACACAACCGAACAATCGCCATACTTGATCCATCATCGGATCTCCACATATCTCCTAACCCTTTCAATTTCTCTTACGCCACGATTTCAAAAGCTTTAGCCATCATTATTACCAGTTTTAACCTTCAAAGATGAAAGTTTTGTAACGCTCTTTCAGTCTATAAGCTACTCATTTTCAGTTCCATACTGCAATAACACACACACACACACACACACATATATATTAATATTAGATATATATATATATATATATATATATATATTTATATATATATATATGATTATATATATATAATATTAAGATATATATATATATATTATATATATATTGTGACGAAGTGCCAAGTATTTGGTTACTACACTTACCATTCATTTATTGTTACTGTGATGGTAATTGCTTCATAGCAAAGGAAGGTAAAGGAAAGGAGAACGCATTTTCGAGAAGTTCGGCAGTAAGGAGGTTTTCGCGCCCGTGTTGGAGGCGCCTTTTCTTCGCGGTTGTTTTGGAATCGTCGGGCGTGTTGTGGAGCGCAAAAACGCGCCAATGTTACGTGAGAAACGCCACGTTTTCTGATGCAATACCTCGTCTAGATTCATCTAAGAAGTTCTAGAAATCCCTGGAGTCGGTGACGTTCGCCGTAGGCTCCGCCCCCAGAGTGCCGTATAAATACGATGAACAAACTTTGGAGAGCAGTGATCGTAAGAGGAAGAGATCATAAAGAAGAGAGATCACCAGTTAGTAAGAGCCACAGATCAGATTATCAGCAGCAGTGATCGTCAGAGAGAGACTAGAGACGAAGGAAGGACCGACGAAGGATCAAAAGAAGAGTTGTTCGGGAGTTGGTTGGATATTGGTCTAGTCGTCTTCGAGTAGCAAGTATTTGAATTGCCTCACAGTTTCCCCAGTTCACGCAGTGTAAGATTCTATCTTTTTATGTAAATAGGAGATACCATTCTGCATTTACCTTTGTTAGTAAGCTTGTAAATAAACCTTTGTTGTGTTAGAGTTTCTTTCTATATTCGTATCCCCAGTTTCAACTGTTTGTGTTGATATATTTCATTTTATTTCATATCGAACCTGAAGCGGACCTATCTAAGAGTCCGTAAAATTGTGTCGACCCTTTCCAGGATATTTCGACACCGTAACATTGTCTCTGAGATCTCAGAGTCCGTAACTGTTACCTCACAAAAGCCAGACACCTGAACCCTCATCACAGGTACTAAACGACTGAATAATCTAAAGGCAACAGTGATCCCTTAACAACTTACCAGTATTGCAGAAAATCAGACTAAGTTCATCAAAACAAATGTGAGGTAATCTTGTAAGTAATTAAATTAATCAAAGGGCATCACTCCATCAACAATTTTAAAAGTCTAAGTATTTCCCTGATTTCAAAAGTCTAAGTACTTCCCTGGTTCTAAGTCACTTCAAGTTAATTAAAGGAAAACAGATCAATCACCACTCTATGTTTCTACCTAACATCAATATAATCAAATGCAAATATACTGGTTAGAAATGAAAACACTTATAAAAATTTTAAATACAAAAATTTATTATTAAACAAAATTTATAAGTGAAATTCCCAATATCAGGGAAAATTACTGTTACTTGAAAACAAAGTAAATTTTAATTAATTCCTGAATCAATTAAGTAGAATCAAATCAAAATTAATTTATCACAAAATTCAAGAAAATTAATTAAATCAAAATTCAAAAGTGTTAGGCAATAATTGAAATTTGGAAATTAATTCACAAGGGCTAAACAATAATAAAACTTGAAAAGAATTCTAAGTAAATGCAAATTAATTCACAAGTGTTAAATTTAATTAAATGTGCAACGATTAATTAATGAAAATAACTAAGTCAATTAAATTGTGAATGCAAATGAAAATACAGAAAAATGTGGACAATACCAAAATGGCAAAAAGTATCAATCACACTTCAATAAGTAAATGAACAAATGCACAAAAAAATAAACAAACACAAAACACAAAAATTTGCAATGTGTAAAAACGTAAATAGTTTCTCTCAAACCACTGTAACCATCAGTTATTAGTTTTTACCAAACCTTAGTAACCATCAGTTATTAGTTTTTACCCAACTACTGTTCCTATCAGTTATTAGTTGCAACTAATAAAAATATAACACACTTTACCTTTTTGGTATACCATTGTTGCAGCTTGTTTCATACTTTCACAAACCAGGTGCCGTTACAACAACGTTTGTTCAGATTCCACAAAAAACACTAAATACTACTAAATAAACTCTAAGAAATATCAAATCTGAAATTGACAAGTTACGAGTGACCATTCAATAAGTACGAAATCGTTACGTTACTTTAAAATCAAAAGTGCTATGTGATGGAGAGAGAGAGATGTGAACGGTTTGAGTCTTTAAGCCCGAATGAAAAACTTCTCCCTTACGGAAGCTGGACTGGAAATGACACAAAACGTTTTGGGCAATAATGCCTCCAGAAGCTTCGAAATCTTAAGCAACTTTACATACAAAATGTGTAATCTGCACGTGGCACTCGGCAAAGACATATGCGTACGAGACCAGTCTGTTCGAAAAAGACACGTACTAGACTCGATCAACCGAAGCAGAAGTCCCTTATCACACATGATGACAGAATCCCAAAACACAATGAAAACTCGAGGTCCCTAATCAAACGTGTTGACAGATTAAGAAAAACCACTCTAGCTTTGAACGGACAAAGATATTCTCTCTCTTTCTACATTCTATGTTATATATATATTCTTTTTATAAATTATATTATGCGAAATCTGAACACACATTTAAAACATCCTATCTCTAAGCTATCTAGGAATCTGAAAAAATGTTGCAATACCTTACACACAATACTTTATACAGTCAATGAGGGGAAATATGCATTTTGACAGTAGCAATATATACTATATATAATTATATAGTATATATATATATATATGATTATAATTATGAATAAAAGTCTTCTTTCAGTTAAACATCCAAATAAAAGCAAATATGTTCAGGTTACTCCTCTTGGCTCCTGGAACGCTCCCGTCATGACCCGGTGTCCCACGCGCGGGAAACCCTGGACGAACTGCATGACCTCCATAAGATTGTTGTTCCTTTGTTGGATCAGGTTTGTACTGAACGTTTGTTTATATATATATATATATATATATATATATATATATATATATATATATATATATATATATATGTATTTGTATGCTTTATTGTAATGGATAACTATTATGTCTATAACTATTTAGTTGACGCACATGAATATTAAACACTGCAATCGTTGGACGAATTGCAGTGGGTTCATAAAACACCTTCTCTTGATCAGGTGTGTATGAAAATGAAGTGCATGTTGATGACGTTCTAGTATATTTATTTATCTTTATTTTATTTTATTTTTTTTGTCTGGAGTTGTGACTAATTTGGTAGAGTCGTACTATTATGAAGAGTAATTATATACCATACAAAATTTTTATACAGATTTCTTACCCATTTTTTTTTTACATAGGCTCTCCATATTTTTTGTTATTACCTGTATTCAAAATGAGCGGCCAATATCTGAATATTCCTTATATCGCCCCATGGGCAATTATAATGTTCAGATAATAGCTTTCAGCATATACAGTGCCATTCTCGAACTGTGTAGGGCATAAATATTCATAAATGAAAACTGAAAGATCTGAATGGACATAGTATGTTTCAAGTGGTTAATATCAAGTATGTTTGCTTGGTTATCAATATTTTTCTATATACAAGACCATAAATAGTATGTTTTTCGTATTCGGGTAACTTCATTAGAAGACAGCAAGTCAAAAAAAGGTGTATAGAGTAGTTTTTACCTCACGAAGATGTACTTACGTTAAATCTATTCACAATGATTATAATTTCTCAAATAGTATCACTGGAGTAACTAATCATACTGAAAATAAAGCGGTACATACGTATGTAATTGTAACTGAAAACTACACAAAAATACATAACCCACTTCGACATATAGTAACACAAATTGTCTTTTCGTTACAGCTCTCGCGCCAAACGCGGGTCCTAGTACTACCGCAATCTCGTCTCAGGAGAACGGACCCATGGTATGACGTAGTACTAAACAGCGTCATGAGTGACGCACTCTTTGACTGGAACGATTCATACTTTCTTTATGAGTTGCGAAAGTTCAGAGAACATTCACGAGATGTAAACAACGTTGGCTATAGTGCGAATATACAGTCTGATTCCACCACTGTCAGTATAGTTAATCCTGAAGCGTCCGATACCGTGAAACAAAGACAGTATGTTAAACTTCATAATAGTATTCTGGACAAAGAAAACAAATCCACGGATGGCAAGGAAACGAAAAACAAAGTAATATCTGTGGCTAGCATACACAAAAGCAGCATTCGGTCTAATGAGACCTCATACCGCGATCATCTCACATCAGGCCTCCGCCATCCGGGACTGTGGTGGTGGGATTCAAGCTTGCCGCTCAACATGGCCGACACATCAGAATGCAACGAACTTCGACTCAGACACGGCAGCCATGATTTACTACGAAGCAGAGAACTGAACTGCAACGATGCCCACCACTCGGGAAGGATTACTCACCGGGATCTTGTCACCATGTTGCTGAATCTCATGTGTAATTCTATTCTCAAGTCGCCTCGCGAATTCTGTTGTAGCTGACTCCGCCCGTCGTCAACTTGCCGTTTCGTTTTGTAAGGCTTGCAGCCTCACATCTTGTGTAAACGAATTCAAAATTTTTAATTCGCATATATTAAACGACCAAGAATTACGGAAAGGTTTCTTTTTAGCCTTTGTTCTCCCATATAGTAGATATTATATTATGATCAATACAGACTTGCTGGAGCAACTGATACACAGGATCATTATAATTTGACAGACTGCCACAGATCATTTACAGTTTATTTGTCAATAATCCTCGATTTGAATCCTTGTATGACTAGTTCAGATATCCATCTCCTTGGCAGTGTCATTATTATAGTATAATATTGTAAAATAGTACAATGATAATTTTATACACACACACACACACACACACACACACACACATATATATATATATATATATATATATATATATATATATATATATATATATACTATATATTATATTCTCCAGTTTTTATCTGATTTATGAAAAGTAGGCCGTACAGTCAAACATTGGGGCAATTCCGGCACTACAGCGTTTAAAACAGTGAAAAGTGTTGGAGGAGGTGGACAGCACGACAGAAATCCAGAAAATAAAAGAAGTAATAGGTGGAAGTACTGAACAGGAACGCTGCAAACCCCAAGGTCTATAAACTTACGCAAGAACCCTTTAATAGTGCCTACAGCACACCACGTGTGGTGCACTGACTGCACTAACACCACATCCTCCCACGTTACAATAGATACTGTCTAGTTTGAATTAATCAAAGCTTTAGTAACCTACATCACACTGGCACACGTACCCTTTTCTAGAACGGTCTGACCTTGGTTCCGTCGTGCCATACCCAGTTGTTACTTCCGAGGTCCTCGTTTTTGCCTCCAATCCACAAAGGTGTGTTCACTCCTGCGAAAGTTTTTCAAAGAATTGTCGATTATTTTATGACTGAGCACAAAGCTTTTATTTATTTTTAAATCAAAATTTAGTTGGGTTAACAAAATTTGGCAGTGTGTATTTATGATTAACTGATGAACGATTTATGGTAAGTCTATCTTGTGCTGTCCAAACCTGAATCTTTGTATATGTGTATAATTTATTGCAATAAATTGACTTTAAGGTACTTCGGTAATATATTTTATATACACACACACCCTTAGTTTCTTACAGTCCATTCCAGTATATATATATATATATATATATATATATATGTATATATATATATATATATATATATATATATATATATAAAGGTTTTTGCCACGAAGGAAAAAAATGAAAAGCGAGATAGTCAAGCACTTTCGGTCTAGTTCGACCCTTTACTCAGGCACAACTGATCTTACAGAGAAATAACATAGTCAAGGTAGGCTTAATATCCAAACTGACACTACAAGATTAGCAATAAGGCCGATCTCACTCTACAGAAACGAGGAAACGCCTGAGGGCAGCCACACCTTGGAGGATACACACGCGGTCAACAGACGACTCATCCAGAAAACAATACATTTTGAAAAAAAAAAAAGGAGGCATATACAACTTATTATCATGAAATTTACAAAAATGTTCAAAAAAAATTATTAATGAAAAGACGAGAAAAAAAATATATAAATATATCGAGCAAGAGAGAGAGAGAGAGAGAGAAATAATAACTATATACATGTGGGACTAATTTATTAGTTGTTCATTTATTTTACAAATATACGGGTTCAAATGGTACATTCCCGGTCTAAGATTTAGGATGTTTTTATTAGTGATTTGTATAATTGCTGATTCCAGTAAATTTCTTGAAACATAATCATTAGATCTAGCAATTACAGAGGTATCACCCCTATTAATACAATGAGATTTTTCACTCAGATGGATAAACAGTGCATTTGAAGTCCGGGCTGTTTTAACTGAATACATATGCTGCTTAATACGTACACACAAATTTTTACTTGACTGACCAACGTAAAACGATGTGCAATCCTTACAAGGAATGTTGTAAATGATGTTGTTATTTGTTACGGGACTATTCTTAATTAGCATATCTTTAATGGTATTTTTATAAGAGAGCACTACATTAACATTAAATGATTTAAATATTGATTTTATGGTTTCAAATCCTCGAAAGTAAGGTAAGCTAAGTACATTTTTAGGCATTTCTTTTTCATTAATAGCAACACTATAAAACTTTTTATGAGCTTTTTGATAACATAAATCAATTAAATGAGATGGGTAGCAGAGATCGTTTCCTATCTTTTTTATGTATTCTATTTCTTGGTCAAGATTTTGTGGACTCGTGATAAGCAAAGCACGTAGGAACATAAAAGAAAAAATTTAAATTTTAATATTAAGATGGTGGCCAGAATAAAAATGTAAATATGTTAAATTATTTATCACCTCTCCTTTCAAACTTATATATGGAATTTTTTGTTTTTTGAAAGACAACACCTCCCGAATATCACAATTGTCCCCTTAAAATGGTACAGATATGTAGATGACATCTTAGTAGTCTTACCTATTGGTATCGATGCAAATGATTTATTGTCTAAATTGAATAATTTATTGCCATCCATAAAATTCACTGTTGAAATTGAAAATAACAATGTCATCCCTTTCCTTGATGTATTAATACATAGAGAATCTTTCCAATGTAAATTCAGTATTTATAGAAAACCCACAAATAATTTAACATATGTACATTTTAATATTAAAATTTCAATTTTTTCTTCTATGTTCCTATGTGCATTGCGTATCACGAGTCCACAATATCTTGACCAAGAAATAGAATACATAAAAAAGATAGGAAACGATCTCTGCTACCCACCTCATTTAATTGATTTATGTTATCAAAAAGCTCATAAAAAGTTTTATAGTGTTGCTATTAATGAAAAAGAAACGCATAAAAATGAAATGTACTTAGCTTACCTTACTTTCGTGGATTTGAAACCATAAAATCAATATTTAAATCATTTAATGTTAATGTAGTGCTCTCTTATAACAATACCATTAAAGATATGCTAATTAAGAATAGTCCCATAACAAATAACAACATCATATACAAAATTCCTTGTAAGGATTGCACATCGTTTTACGTTGGTCAGTCAAGTAAAAATTTATGTGTACGTATTAAGCAGCGTATGTATTCAGTTAGAACAGCCCGGACTTCAAATGCACTGTTTATCCATCTGAGTGAAAAATCTCATTGTATTAATTGGGGTGATACCTCTGTAATTGCTAGATCTAATAATTATGATTCAAGAATTTTACTGAAATCAGCAATTATACAAATCACTAATAAAAACAACCTAAATCTTAGTCCGGGAATGTACCATTTGAACCCGTATATTTGTAAAATGTTTATGAAGGACCATAAAATAAATGAACTACTAATAAATTAATCCCACATGTAAATAGTTATTTCTCTCTCTCTCTCTCTCTCTCTTTCTCAATATTCTCTCTCCCTCTCTCTCTTGCTCGAATATTTATTTTAAATATACATATATATATATTCGTCTTTTCATTAATAATTTTTTTGGGAAACATTTTTGTAAATTTCATGATAATAAGTTGTATAGGCCTCCTTTTTTTTCAAAATTTATTGTTTTCTGGATGAGCCATCTGTTGATCGCATGTGTATCCTCCAAGGTGTGGCTGCCCTCAGGCGTTTCCTCGTTTCTATAGAGTGAAATCTACCTTATTGCTAATCTTGTAGTGTCAGTTTGGATATTAAGCCTACCTTGACTGTGTTTTTCCTCTGTAAGATCAGTTGTGCCTGATGTAAAGGGTCGAACTAGACCGAAAGTGCTTGGCTATCTCGCTTTTCATTTTTTTCCTTCGTAGCAAAAACCTTTATTTATGCATAGCATCACGTTTTATATATTTCGTGATCAAGTTATTCATATATATTATATATAATATATAATATATATATATATATATATATATATATATATATTATATATATATATATATATATATATAATATATATTATATATATAAAATATATATCCAATGTAGCACGAAGGAACACGTACTTGAGAATATCCTTAAATCCGCGGTAGAAAGTTAAGAGTGAAACAGGGACTTAGAACAAGTACTTTCGTAGCAAATTCTACATTGAAAATGTGGAATAGGCTATTATATAGCACTACGAAAGTACTTGTTCTAAGTCCCTGTTTCACTTACCGTTCTACCGTGGGATTTGATATATATATATATATATATATATATATATATATATATATATATATATATATATATAATATTTATATGTAATATATCATTTTTTTTATATATATATATATATATATATATATATATAATATTTAATGTATATATATATATATATATATATATATATATATATATATATGGGTAGATTACAGTTTAGTTGACCGGACCGTGTAACACCATTTTGCCCGGTCCGTAATCCCTCCGCCAAGGTAAGTAGTTCTCGCAGATGACCCGCAGCCTACCAAACCCGACCCCAGCGACCAAACCCGAACCCAACCCACAGGACCGAACCCGAACATGCATCAACATGAAAGCCGATTCTCTTCGATATTTTTTAATTCTTGCTTTTTTAAATCATTGCCCAACTAATCTTTAGGACCCCCTCCAATTTAATTTACAGTATTCTATATTTTCACCCACCCTGCCCAACTGAACTGTAAGAGCTCCATTTTTTTCCCTTCGTTATTCTATTTTTTTTCCCATGCTTCGCCCACTAATTTGCAGGAGTTCCATTTTTGTTTTTTTTTTTCATTATTCGATATTTTGACTCTTGCCAACGATAGTTTTACCCGTGCCAACATAATCTGTAGGAGATACATTTTTTTCCCCATTATTTGATATTTCTTTCCTTGCCCAACTCATCTGTATGACCTACATTTTTTTAACTTCTTCGATACATATTTTCCAGGTACTAGTTATCCGCTAGGATAACTAGTACCTGGAACGGACCATGCCTGACCTTCCTCGACCCTTCAGTCTGTTCCTGCTTCTCAGCCAGTTCAGTGCTTCGTCATAACTACCATGTCTTCTTCTGCCGAGAATTTGTCGTGTTCCGCACACTGCCGCCGTTCCCGTCACGCTGGAAGACATATACATTTTGTGTCAAGACGAACGATCCCTAGTTAGTTATTTAATGAAAACAAATTCCCCTTGTTCAGTCATCTCGGAAAACAACCGTTCCCGCCAAGAAAGAAAAAAAAAATCCTCTCCCAGAAGATTTGAAAGACTCGGATTTCTCTTATTAAGTTCTATATTTCTGGACGACTAGCAACATCTCCAAGGTAAGGTTATCAATGTAAATGCACGTTGTATTTAATTATTTTGCCAAAAATTAAGCACGCCATTGTTATTTCCGCTTTGCTGAAGTCAGGCACGCTCAACACATCCGAACATTCACGTTTGCTAGAAGTCCACGTGTTCGAACACAGTCCATGTGTTCGAGCAAACAACGTGGCCTTGACTTTAACCAATGTATTCTCGGAAATATTCATTTTGTTTAGTTATCAGTAAGGATATACGGGTGCCAGCCATATTTATGGACAAGTTATATTGGTTAGATATTTA
>NC_061088.1:18023144-18028144 GCF_015104395.2 Macrobrachium nipponense | reverse complement strand
GAGTGAGTGTTGCTAGGGGTCATCTCAGCGGTCGCGTGTGTATTGTGCCGACGAGATTTACATATTCTACGAAGAATTTCGAGTTTTTTTTCCCATTATGGAGTGGTGAGTGTTAAACTATTGTTTTAAAGGAGTGGGTTTTTGTTTAAATATTTCAGGGTTATGGGATTGGTTCAAGAGGTCAAAACAATTTTTTCTTCCCCATAGTGACGTTGTTTTCTTTATTTGCACGTGTTTTGTAATAGACGTATGCATTCGTCTTTGTTTAAAACATAGGAGTGTATTTCTCTATGCATGGGAACTGTGCTTAGATAAGCATATTTGGCTTAGTGACACAGAGCGGCCACAATTTTACGGGCTCAGCATATTGCAAGGGGAGTATGGCCTCCCTCGGGGGGATAGTAGCATGGAAGGTACCACTAGCCTCACTCGAGAGATAATGCAGGGATGGGGGATACTACTGGTATGCCTCGGGCTGTTCTGCCGCTCGACTGAGGGGTTGTTCTCAGGGGGGGAGAAAATTTTTTTTTCTCAGTGTGGGTGAACTCCCCCTTTTCCTTTTTTTTTCTTTGTGTTGGGAGATGGGTCTGGCCTTGACATTGGATGCTAAGATATCAGCTGATTGATTAGTTGATGAAGTGAAATGCCCGTAGAGTCTTTTTTTTTAGAAAAGATATTTTTTTTTTCTCTCTTGGAGGAAGAGAAAAGGAAATAAAAAGAGATTTTTCTTTTACGAGAATGAGGGGAAAAGTAGTTAACATGCACGGGATGTGTTATATGTTTCTTTGTGCCTTGAAAGACACAAATATAAGGGGGATACACAGATTATTTTTTATTGTGTTGGAGAAATTACTTTGAAATGCCGATGATTGGTGTTGTATCTGTGTCGTGTGGCAATGGTGTTATGTCATGGTGTTGCATGCTGGAGAAATTGTATGTCATAGGATTCAGCAATACTGTGTATGCTATTTGAATTTCACCCTTACTTGAGATTTTTGCAAGAGAATTATTGCTATGGAGAGTTATTATTATTGTTATTATTAATAATTATTATACTTGAGATGTGTCACGGGAGGTTTACTTAAGTATAATTATCATTACGGGAGAATTGTTTTGCGAGAGATTTGAGATATTTCATGGGAGATTATTTAATAATTATTACAGATAATTATTCAGGGATAATTATTACAATGAATTAATGGGAGAAGTCTTGTGTTAATTATTTGTTAAGTTTTTGTAACTTTGGAGAATATTTCAGTGATTCACGGGGATGAGTTTTGCTGAATCTTGATGAATCTGACTGAATCTTGGTGAATTGTGTGGAATTTTGCTGAATTTTGTGCTGAATTTTTGGAGAATGGACAAGCATTAACTTTGGTGATAATTTTTGTACTGATACTGATGATTTTGATGATAGCAATTTTTTTTTGGTGATTTTGTGATAATGACCTATTTTCTGATACTGATTTTTTATATACTAATACGTGGGTGTTTTAATGCTGTCAAGGGAGGTGAAATCTTTTGTGATTATGGGAAGAACTAACAACACATTGTTTTAGTTTTTTTTCTTTTTTTTATGAGTTCAGCAGATAATTGCTTGACATTTGGTGAGTTACGGGAGATAGTTAATGGTGCCGTTGATTTTTCTTTTCTCCTTTTTTGAAAGTTAGCCATAGCTGACACAAGTTTTTTTTTACCATGGGTGAATTTGAATTTGTTTTTTTCTCTCCAGTTAGTGTGAATATTATCTCAGTTCATGACTTAGAGTCATTGTTCGGGAACGTGTTTGTGTTTTAGCTATTTGATGCTATAGAGTAATATAGGGGAGAATTTCTTGCATGTTTTGAATGCATACGTAATGGCACTACATTTTTTCTCTGGATATTTGTGTTCCAGAAATTGTGAGTTTTCTGTACAATACCTTAGTTGTATTTGTGACAACTTTGTGAGAGATAGGAAACTTGGTTAAGTTTTCTAATGGCCTATGTCGTAGTGCATATGGGGAAGTCTTTGCTTAGACACTGTGAATTTGGAGTTCTGTTACAATGACTTGTGGCACATTGGTGATTTTTTCTAGAATTTTCTAGACAGTTTTATTTGCCGAGTTTTGCCCTTTTTTAGCAGTTATGCTAAACGGAGAGAGTTTTTATAGTTTTTGACTATAACATTGAGTTATTCTCTGGATTGGAATTGGAGAATTGAGAAATTGAGATATAATTAGATATATTATTTTGGAGAGATAATTGGAGGTATATATTTTTTTGGAGTTATATTTTGAGATATAATTATTTTGGGGAGAGATATTGGAGGTAGGGATTTTTTGTTTTTGGGGGAATTATATTTTGAGATCAATAATATATGGGAGATGTATATTTTTGCCATGATTTGCCAATAGTGGTATGAGCTATGTTTAGTTCAATTATTTTGCAGCCATCTTTGTTGCAAATGGAGACACATATTTGGAGATTATGGGGCAATATTTGTGAGTGTGTGAGTTAGATGCCTTGAGTGCACATTTTTTGGAGATATATTTTTTGGAGCCTTGTTTTGTTCCACACGGAGTTATTGGGGAAATAGAGGTAAATATTTTGTATTTGCCAAAAATAGAGGTGATTATTCTCTATTCCTGGAGTGGTGTCCCTTTTTTTTTTTTTTTTTTTTTTTTTTTACTAACATGTGGCTATTAGAGAAATAAGAGAATAATATATGGGGTTGGTTATTAACCAAATGGAGGAAATATTTTTATAACCGGAGTGGTGTTATTATTAATATGGTGTCTCATAATGGAGTTGGAATTAATCTTGGGCGGGTGACCCTCTTTTTGTGGTTATGGAGTTTTTTTCGAGACAAGAGAAGATTTCTGTGGTTCTCTTTTTTGATTTCGTGACTATTTAGAGGCGAATGGCATTACTGCATTACGAGTTATTTGGAGATGTGTGTGCATTTTTCATGTTCACAAGTGTGTTATTCTTGGAGAAATATAATTTGGGAAAAGTCATGTTGAGAGAATAAGTCTTCGAGACAAATTTTTGAACACATTAGTCATATCCTGGAGTTAATTCTGTGAAATGTGTCAGTTAGACCTTTTTTTCTTGAGAATCATGAGTTTCCAAACTTATGTGTCTTACTAGACAATTCTTATGCTGATGATAGAGCATGCGTCCGCAGGCGATTTTTCTGCTGACAGGCGATGTGATGAGCCGTGTGCTGATTCTTTTCCTCTGATGGTGATAGATCAGAATTTTTGCAATATCTGGAAATGTTAGCTAAAGCATTTCACGAAAGCGCATGTGTGAGAGTTTGCTTTCTGGCAAATTCCGTGGCTTTACATGGAGCATTTCTTGGGAAAACGCGGGAGTTATGCATATTATACATGTGTTATGTGTTTTGTGATTGGGGAAATCTGCTTGTGATTATCCTTTTTTTTTTTATTGTTTTTCTTCCTTTTCCTATGAGAGATATAATTTGGGGATTGAGCTTAAATAACATTTCTTTTTTGGACGGGAGATTTGATTTTACCGGGAGGTGTAATTTTTCGAGGGTTATTATTTACGTAAATGGGAGTTTGACATTAAGTCTCATTGTGATTAATTATTGAGCAGTAAAGGGGTTTTTGCTGTTAAAAGTTGGAGATTTTTACTGATTTTGTGGGAGTTTGAGAGAACATTTTTGGGTCTGGGTGTTATGTGATTCTTTTTTTTTCTTGGGCTTATTACGATTTTTTTTCTTTTTTTTTGTGAGCACATTCGAGTTCGAAATGTGAGTGCAGAATTCCGTGGAGTTGCTGTGATTTCTGAATTGTGTGTGTGCTGATGTGAGTTTGGAGAATTGAGTTGGAGAACTTGATGTTTTTTTTTTTTCCCTTTTTTTCTTAGAGAGTTGTGATAATGACTTATCATTTTAGTAGTCATATTTGAGGGAGTTAATTGGGAGACGTTCAGTTAGTATTTCTGACTTTTTGAGATCATTGTTTGATAGAGGTAGTATGTTTGGGTTAATTTTCTTAGATTGACCAAAGACTTGACTGACATACTAACACACACCCGCCAAAAGTCGTTCCCCGACACCAGCAAGACGTCCACCAGCCGTGAAGAGAGGTTGCTGCCATGTTGCCCAGGGTGATTACAAGTATTTCCATGATGGGTGATCGAGAGAATTCTACAGCGTGTCTTTTGGGGATCTACAAGAAGCCGTGAGAGTCTTCTACGATGAGGGAGGCATTCCGTCTTCCTACAGTTGCTACAGCCTGCTATAGCCTGCTACTGTCTGTGCAGCTACTTGCAGACAAGCGAAGAGGGATATTCAAGAATCCTAATGCAGAAAATATGAGAGAAAATGCGTTTTGTGTTATTGGGAGATTAAAGCGTGATAAGACTTTATTTTATTTTATAATGCCAGAGACGTGCAGTTTTACTTATTTTGTTTTAAGCCGGCCAGTGTTTTGTATAAGCAATTTTGCTAGGCGGGGGCTAGCATATAGGTGCGAGGCCGAGCAATCTGTAAGACATAGTGTTTTGATTAATAATATATTGTTCGTGCATTCTCTGTAACCTGTGGAATGTGGAGGACAGGGCAGAGTAACGACCTGAGAGTAGCTGATGAATGAGATTCTAGGGGATGGCGTGAGATAAAAGTGCTTAGTTCAGGAAGTCAATGTCGACAGTTTATGAACTCTTCTCAAAGTGCCTTTGTGAAACTAGATGCAAGCTAGAACCAGCGAGGTGCTAGCGAACTGTGTGTTCGTATGTGCGTGTGCGCCTCTTTCTGTTAAAAAGCGTTCATACCCAAGCCTATGGGAGGGATTTTGACAGAGGGCTTCGAGTCATAGGCAAAGATGCCGTGGCATTCGCCGGGGGAGTTTTTTTGTAACATAGTGTTTTAGTGTCCGGTTGGGAATGGGTAAGTGTTACCTTTACTTTAGCCAAAGGGGTGGGTTGTTTGATATCTTGTAAGATGTTCCATTTTATTAACTTTGTCTTTAAACTTGTGTGTGTACTTAC
>NC_061088.1:17983144-18020644 GCF_015104395.2 Macrobrachium nipponense | reverse complement strand
AGGCCTGGGTCATCGGCGCGCCACTCACGCCCTGGGTAGGCCTAAAGGAAGGCAGGTAATTTGACCTCTGTCCGAGATTCACGTCTCGCAGGCCGACTGAGACAGAATTCAGTTGGGTTGCTTGGGGGTTGGAGGTCAGCTTAACCCCCCACGATCAAGGCAAATCCTGGAAAACAAGCATACAGCCAGCAGAGGGGTCACAGGAAAGAGAGCTTAAGGTATAGGTCTAAGAAGTACCAATCTGCCTACACCCCTTCCCTTTTGAGATACGTCCCTACAGCTGATAAAAAGACTGCTTTTCCCCCAACTGGGGACTTCCTATCTCTAGCTGGCGGGGGGTTTTGGGTTTCCCGCGGTTACTAAAAATCAGCTTGATATTCTAAAGAAATGGCTGCCGTTTTCCGAAATCGAATTACTTAATTAATTGCGGGGTAGAACGAACGATCTATAAATGTCACAATATATATATATATATATATATATAATATATATATATATATATATATATATATATACATACACGTAATCCCCTCTCTCTCTTTTCGTTGCTGGCTCAGTTTTTCAGTTTCATGCAAAATGTCGTGAGAGATTGGCTGAGCACCTGAGATTGGGAAAAGGCTCTCAGCCATTGTGTGGCTGTTAATAATTGCTTGTGTCTCCAGGCGTCTTGGAGTTTAACTCAGATCGTTTGAGGACCGTTACCTACTTTCTCATTTAAATGCTTAATTGTAACGAAAAGTAAATGATTCGACTGTAGTTTTTTATCATTAATTTTTCTTGCACTCTAATTCTCTATAATAAATACATAATTGGTTTGGCACAATGTCACCATAAGGGCCGGTACCCGAACAAGAATTAGAGAGCAAGTAAAAGTAACAATAAAGAGCTCAAGTTGAATCATTATTAACTAATTTGCTTTATTTTGTTGTAGAGAAATAAGATGCCATTGCTGTAATCACTCTTTATATAACGATGCTAAGGAATGAACTACTACTTCTACAATTATTATTATTTTTCCATCACAGTCATCTTATTCGACTTTTTGTGTGTGTGTGTGTGTGTGTGTGTGTGTGTGGGGTTCCGGGTTGCATCCTGCCTCATTAGGAATCAATCACTTTCCTCACTATGTGCGCTGTTTCTAGTAACACACTACTGCACGAGTCTGGAGCTACTTCAGCATTATTATTATTATTATTATTATTATTATATTATTATTATTATTATTATTATTATTGAATACATTTTCGTAAACGGGACCCAATACCGTATAATTGACTATCACTTTTCCACAGCATAAGTTGGCTAAAGTATAAGAGATCACATAATATGAACGTGGAATTAAAGGCCATGAGATAAACGATTCCACACAAAACGCTATTGACAAATGAATAAATAAGGTTACGAAAAGTATGAGGATATGAATGTTCATAGTCATGCTCGTGAAAACCGAACTGAGGCGGTTAACAATTATGTATTTTTCTGCAAATAAAAAGTAGCTGTTTAATACCAAACATTCGTAAGCCTTTGAACAGGAACAATACCTTATGTAGAAGACGATAGTGACCTTATTTAGAGAGAGAGAGAGAGAGAGAGAGAGAGAGAGAGAAGAGAGAGAGAGAGAGAGAGAGAGAGAGAGAGAGAGTAAATGTACATTGTATAACAATAATTTGTCTGGAATATGTTAAGCTTAAGATAAATGACAATAAATGATACTAAATCTTCACAGTTGATAACAACTAAGCTAAACATACGTAGCTAATAACAACAAGAGTGAATTCAATTTACAAGTGAAAAAAAAGGTAAACATATGGAATGGGATATAAAATTTAGGCCAAAGGCCAAGCACTAGGACTTAAGAGGTCATTCATAGTTGAAAGGTGTCTTCTTCCCAGCTTGTTCCCATTTTTATATGGGGTCGCCGTTTCGGATGAGCCGTTTCCATCTATTTCTATCTTGTGCTTCTGCCTCATCAATTCCCTTCTCATTTAAGTCTCCTCTCACACAGTCCTTCCATCTCTTTCTTGGTCTCCCTCTTTTTCTTCTTCCTTGCACCTCCACCCCCATAGTATGTCTCCCAGCGTGGTCCTCATCTCTCCTCAACAGGTGTCCATACCATCTCAGCCTCCCTCCTGCACTTTCTTTGATACTTCCACCACCTTAGTTGACCCCTTATGTAGTCATTTCTGATCCTATCCACTCTTGTTACCCCAGACATCCACCTAAGCATTCTCATTTCTGCCACATCCATCTTCTTCTGCTCTGCTTTTCTCATGCTTGCTGTTTCCGTACCATACAGCATTGCTGTTCTTACCACCGTCTTGTGAAATTTTCCTTTTAACCTAAGCGGCACTCTTTTGTCACAAAGAAACTCCTGAGGCCGCTCTCCAGTTGTTCCAGCCTGCCTGTACCCGATGTTTTACTTCTTCTTCCATACTTCCTCCCGCGTTAACAAAAGATCCCAAATACTTAAACTTATCAACTCTCCTTATTTGCTCTCCACCAAGCTGAATACTTTCTCTATCATACCCCCTCAGTGGTGGTACACTATATTCTGTCTTGGATCTACTTATTCTCATTCCTCTGTCCTCCAGTACTTGTCTCCATCTTTCCAATTTCACTTCCAGATCTTCCCTGCTCTCTGCACACAGAACAATATCATCCGCATACAATATGTTCCATGGTACTGTCTCCCTTACTTCCTCTATTATAACATCCACACTATGATAAATGGGCTCAGAGCCGACCCCTGGTGTAATCCTACTCTCACCTCAAAACCTTCTGTTCCCCAACATTGCTCCTCACTCTGGTAAATACATTCCGGTACATCTCTTGTATCAATCGCACATACTTCTCTGGCACCATCTTCTCCCTCAGGCTCCTCCATACCTCTTGTCTCGGGACTCGGTCATAAGCCTTTTCAAGGTCAATGAATACCATATGTAGGTCCCTTTGTCTTTCCTCGAATTTCTCCATTATTTGCCTCAGACAAAATATACCATCTGTTGTTCCCCTTCCCTTCATAAATCCATCTGCTCTTTACCTATTTTGTACTTCTTCTCTCAGTCTAGCATCTATCATCTTTCCAGTATCTTCAAAGTGTGGGCATCAATTTAATGCCCTATAATTACCACACTCTTGGACATCGCCTTTCCCTTTAAAAATTGGGATCAATATACTCCCACGCCACTCATTTGGTATCTTTTCCTGTTCAAGGATCTTTATCATAAGATCGTACAGTATATCCACTCCTTCATCTCCTAATGCTTTCCATGCCTCCACTGGGATCATGTCTGGTCCGGTTGCTTCCCATTCTTCATCTTCTTCAGTGCATTTAGTACCTCTTGCCTAGAAAAACCTCATTACCATGCCAATGTTCACTTGCCCATCCTCTCTTTATTAGTCTATTATTTTCTTCATTTAACAACTGTTCGAAATATTCTTTCCATCTCTTCACAATGTCTTCCTCCCTTCTAAGCACTACACCCTCTTGATCCTTTATTTGTTTGATAGTGGGTTATATCTTTGGTGCTCTTTATTTCTAGCCTTTGATAGCTTGATCATCTTCTTTAATCCTTCCTTTGTCCCCAGCTCATTATACACATCATCATACGACTTTTCATAGTTGAAAGGTGTAACAGGAGGAAAACCTTGCCATTGCACTATGAAACAATTGATAAGAGTAAAAAGGTTAGAAAGTACGATGGAAGACAGAATATGAACAGAGTTACGGTAAAAGCAATGATATGGGTTGTAGCAAGGGGCCAATGGGACGCTCCACACCACCAAGTGAAACGCCTACAGTGCACTCCGTGTGGTGCACTGACGGCCCTAACCCCGATACGGGGATTAAATGAATATAAAAATGACACTTCTAAGCAAACACTTTGTAATCTAAGATACTTGTGATCGTCTTCGTTATCATAAAAAAAAAAAAAAAATCAAACTGAAACAAAATCTCATCCCAGGTGATGTTCATCCTCAAGCATATTTATCTAACTCGTTGAAAACTTATCTACAATCGTGGAGTGCTTTATTTATTTCATATTTCCAGAGCCAAATTCGATAAGGAAAGATATGTATCAAGGAAAGAAAATATATTAAGTCTCTCTCTCTCTCTCTCTCATAGTCCTGTGTTATAAAAAATATTCTCTTAATATGCTTATTGCAGGCTAGTATCTAATAATTTTCTAAGGCCTTCGAACATATATGGATATTATGACGCTGGAAGCTACTCTGAATTATAGAATATTATAGAATATGGGGTTTAGGCCAAAGACCAGGAGGTGAGACCTATGAGGTCATTCAGCGCTGAAACGGAAATTGACAGTAAAGGGTTCGAAAGGTGTAACAGCAGGAAAACCTCGCTGTTGCACTATAAATCAGCTGTTAGGAGAGGGTGGAAAGTAAGACGGAAGAAAGCGAATATGAACAAAGGTACAGTAAAAAGAATGAAAGGGGTTGCAGCTAGGCCCGAAGGCTGTAGATAACCTCAAGTAATGCCTACAGTGTATTGCGTGTGGTGCACTGACGACACTATCCTCCTACGGGAACTGAATTACTATATACTTAATGTTGACCTTCTAGACCGCGAAATTCAGTAGCATTTGCTTAGGTCAGTACTTGGATGGATGACCGTACAGGCCTGATGACCATTTTTGGGCCAAGGGGACGGGGCTAGCGACCTCATACCGAAACCGACTCTCTTGGAAACTTGCAACAGGCCTTAGGATTTTGGCGCAGGTCGAAATGTCTCACAATGAGGCCAGATAAATTGATAGACCGAGTGTAAAAATTGTAATAGGTCAAGCTCTAATGGTCGAGTTCCCTACGGGCCACTAGATATTCATTTTTTCCATAGTTTTTACAAAGCTGGGATACTTCCCTTTCAATCTAACGATTGTCCCAGAATCCAAACTAATTTCCACAGAGTAGGTCACGATGATTGGCAGCGGATCTTGCAAAGGTTTGCAATTATATTTATCATCGCTCTTTATTCTGGACAACCTTTCCACCAAGGAGCACGAAATTAGTATAGAATATAGAATTTAGGCCTAGGCTAAGCGCTGTGACCTATAAGGTTTGAAAGGTGTAACAGGAGGAAACCCTCACAATTGTACTGAATCAATTGTTAGGAACGGTTGAAAGTAAGATGGAAAGAAAGAAAATATGAATGGAGGCACAGTAAAAGGAATGAAAAGGGTTGCAGCTAGGAGCCGAAGGGTCACTGCAAAGAACCTTAAGTAAAGCCTACAGTGCATGAGGTGCACTGACGGCCCTAATCGACCCCCCCCCCCCCCCCCCCCCCCCCCCCCCCCCATGGAGAGATGTATGATTGCTCAGACAAAATAGAACATTGCAGTTGAAACTGGAGTCCTATTCAACCCTTCAGGCAGTTCCGCAAGTAATTAGAAAAAAAAGCCTATAATACCTAATATCCAAAAACCATCCTTGTGACACAACGACTCCATGATTCATTTATTACAAGAACAATCTTTAATTCACAGTAAATGAATATCACATCGGCTTCGTATTTTATCATATTATATTCTGCAGCTTGCGCTTCCTGCACCCATGATCATCAGTACATAACAGAATATTTAAAGTAGTTTCTATAATGAAATATATGAATTATAAAAATTTTTCTTTCCCTCTTTCACCTTTCCATTTGCAGACATTGCCATTACCTTGGATGATACAAGACCATAGTATAAAATGCACATTCAAAGTAGAGTCGATTCAGCTTAATTTTGTTGATCGATCTTTATGGGTCGTTTGCTTCCAGATTCGCTGTGTTTTTCGCTTTCAATAAGGATATTCTATCCTATGAAAGCTTGTTCTATATGAATGCTTGTTAAGTAGGAATACTGATAACACGACGATAATGATAATGACCGCTCCTTCTGTCTGCTGGCTATTGTGGTTCACGTGGGCATAAAAGGGCATAAAAGCACGGACCACATCGTTGATATCTTTTGCTGTTGTAACGCCAATTTGATGTAACCCACTTAGACTATCAACCAAATTTACCAGTGGAATCTGGTCAATAACTAAAATACTAGGGATCATCATCTATACATCTAAAGAAGTTATTTTTTACATTTTCTTTCTGACAAATCAGGAGCGAAGTACAACTGCAACGTTGTGAGTTGATAGAATACTTTTCCACAGAGTGGGGACGGTTGAAATTGTTGACAGTTAGCCCATCAATTCCTACACACAACAACCTTTGGATTTTTCCTAGATAGTGACCCCCAAGGGTTTTCGGGGGTCGTTATCTGGGGCTAACATTTCTGGTTGTGTCATTATCTTTATGATATTTACAGTCTTTTGCTTATGTTTTTACGGCAATCTCCAATGGGTCACTATCTAGGAAAGGTCCCAAACTTTGCCTGCAAAGATGCTCCTCTGATCTTCCAGACGTATAGAGCAGATTCTGATGACTTATTCTTTGCATTTCCCATCCTGTGCTTCTCGTCGTCATACGAAGCTGGTCTTATGCCAGCCTGACACGAAGGTGCAACATAGGGTCATGCTAAGAATCTAGACTGAAGAGGTTAGATTTCATCACCGCCTATCATAGTCAACGAAAGCAAGCTCTTTTGATATGATACTGACAATTCTTATCTTGTGGAGTTATCACTGCAATACCAATACTCAAGTCACGTCAGATTTTACCTGACAGATTAGATTTGGGCAATGTTTGTTTTTCGAAATCTGTGAAGCTCCTGATAGGTTTTTTGTTTCGTATTTTTCTAGGCAGTCCGATACGCCATGCCAGAGACAACTGAGATTTATTCCTGGGTTCGAGGAAATAAGTGGTCTATTATCTAATGCTGATAATACGAAGCAACAAGATAATTTCTCCTGCTGATTTTAGGAAGAAATAAAATCAATCTAAAAGCATATACGTTCATAGACGTATATTTATTTTTTTTATCAATATATTGTTCCTTGAAAGGGACACTTCCGGTTCTCAATTGCCAGCTCTGGGCCATTTCCTACCACAGTTGACTAACCAGCAGGTACTATATAACTGACCAGGTCAAAATAGAAACAAGGGGTTTTCAAAAGTTGCCCCAAGTCGTAGAGGTCCCAGGTTTCATTCCTTGGGAAGGATGGGGGGAACGACACGGTTCGTTAAAAAAAAAAAAAAAAAAAAAAAAATCCTTGACCTCTGTCGGGCTTCGTGTTATCAATAGTTAGGCAACTGAGGTGGTCACAACCAATGTTAAGAAATGGCCATGTGGCTGACAACCTCACCTTTGGGGAATTTTCATGATAAGGGCTTCTGAATGATTCACCTACGCTTAAGATCTTCCAAGTATCACATTTCCCTAATTCATAGACCAGAGAAAGTAAGATTTGTTGAATACAGGTTAAAAAAAGAAGAAAGTCACACGTAAAAAACAGTCACAGGAAAAAAAAGTCATATTAATCTTCCCTAGATAGTGACCCCCTTTGGTTTTAACCCAATATGTATCCACCTTTACAGCGTGTTGAGTACAAGCTCGTTGGTGATTTTTTAACCCAGTATGTATCCAAATTGTGGCATGCTTATTACTAAACAAGCCCATTGGAGATTTTTTTAACTCGTTATGTATTCACCTTGTGGCGTGTTTTGTACAAGCCTTTTTTTTTTTCAGGCCAGGTATGTATCCATCTTGCAGTATTTTGTACAACCCTGTTGGGGATTCTTTTTAACCAGGTATATATCCACCTTGTGATATGTTTCATACAAGTCTGTTAGGGATTTTTTAAAACCAGGTATGTATCCAACTCGTGGCGTGTTTTGTACAAGCCTGTTGGGAATTTTTTTAACCAGGTATGTATGCACCTTGCAGTGTGTTTCGTACAAGCCCATTGGGGAGCTTTTTTTTTATCCCAGTATGTATCCAATTCGTGGCGTTTTTCGTACAAGTGTGCTGGGAATTTTTTTTAACCCGGTATGTATCCAACTTGCGGTGTTTCGTACAAGCCCGTTGGGGATTTTTTAAAATCCATTATGTATCCATCTTGTGGTGTGTTTCGGGACAAGCCCGTTGTGGATTTTTTTTTTTTTAACTCAGTATGTATGAATCTTGTGGCATGTTTCGTACAAGCCTGTTGGGGATTTTTAAAACCCGGTATGTATCCACCTTGCTGCGTGGTTCGTACAAGCCCGTTGGGGATTACCGCAAAACCATATACAAAATACTTTCTATATCATAAAGATAATGACCCCAAGAAATATTGTGAATTTTCCTTTGTGACTTTATTACCTGTCAACATAAATAGATGTGACTTTTTTCCTTGTCAAAATGGAGACCTTTTTTTCCTATGACTTTTTTACTGTGACTTTATTACAAGGCACCGATTTGTTAATTATAGACCTTATTATAGACTGATACTTAAACATAGGCTAATAATCATAAAATAACAGGAATTATTATCATCATTAGTACTGAAGACAAAATCTACAGAACTTTCGCTACTTAGATATATCGAAATCTATGCAGAGAGCTTTCGAGAGCTTGCTCAGGTCTCCTAATGAGGCTGAGATTGACAATGAGACCAGAGCAGTTCTCGAAAACAATGGATTTCAACGTAATATCAAGATAATAGGATCATCGATCTAGGTCTTCATTTAGGATGTCTATGGCTGCGAGAAGTTGTAAAAATAATTGTTAATAATATCATTATCATCATGATTAAGATGGGGGAGTTCTATTATTATAATAGTAAATAAAACCTATTCACACGGAACAAGCACACAGGGGCCATTGACTTGAAATTCAAACTTCCAAAGAATATTGGTTTCAACCTCCCACCGCAGACCTCACACTGCAGCAGTAACTGTTCATAATACAGAGCCAGTGATATTTACATAGGCTGAGAGAGGCGCGAACCAGCGATATCTGAGCAGCATGCCACGGCACCAACAATCATACCAGAAGAAATTATGGGTGCATTCCCCTCTGCCTTGTCTTTAATAAAAAAAAAAATCACTTTCAAATACCAGCAAATTCACGACTAACAACACAACCAGAAACACAAACAAACAGCAGCAGCAACAGCACACATCCTACAGTGAATATAACAAAACCAGAAGCAACAGCGTGAACAGGAACAACAGAAATGACACCCACAATGAGGGGAAACAACGTCGGCTGCACGACGAGCGCCAGAGAGGAGGAGGAGGAGGACCTTCGAGACGCCAACAGGATGTGACCAATTTTGAACTCGATGGAGGTGCAGATCACGAGAATGACTTGCAGTTTCTCTGCGCGGCGATTGAGGGGAATGGGAGAGGGTAGAGAGGAGTAGACGAGAGAGGGAAAGATGATGGAGTATGAAAGAGGGAGAATTAAGGAGGGGGGAAAGGAGAAGCTAGTGGAAAGAGAGGTGATGGAGGGAGATAAGTAACTAAGGAGTGGAGGACGGTAGATGTCATGGAGAATAGAAGGAAGGAGGAACTTATAGTTAAGGGTCAGCAGAAAGGACATTACAGACAGGAAGGTAGTAGGAGGAAAGATAAGGAAAGATGAAGGAGAAACAAGGAGATGGGATTGAAACACGAAATGAGAAACAGCGGAGAGAAAATGCTGGGAGTAGGAAAAGGGAGGAGACAATCTTACTACAAGGAGAGAATGATGAGAGAAATTCGTCATTGTAAATACGAATAAGACAGCAAGAGGGATACAATAACTATGAGATGTGTCAGATTATCCTCGCACTTCCCCCCAACAACCACACACCCCCCCCCCCCCTCCCCCCACAAAACCCCAACCCCTCCTCTTTATCATAATGGGATGTTTATGGGGCACAAGACTCTTTAACGGCGGTTATAGTTTGATAGCCCACAACAGCGGCGACTTAACCGTTGGTTTTCATTCAAATGGAGGGACCGTTTGTGAGGTCGGTTGACAGCGCGCTTGTGGTGGTTCGTTGCGTAGAAATGGTTTGTTGCTTAGGCCGAAGTCTGAGGTTTAGTTGGCATGGCATTCCAAAATAATAGTGATAATGATAATGCTACTCCCACTATTACCAATAAGAGTACCAGAAATTAATTACTTAATATTCATATGGCTGATAATTAAAATAGGTCCATATATTTAGCAGAACTGGACAAACAAGTCATAGTTATGCATGGGCACAAATATAGTCAAAAATAATTAAATTTATACAGAAAGCTTTAGGAAATCTGTTCGAGTCCCAGTTTATGAAAAGGGGAATCGAGTAGATTCCCGAAAGTTCTTTGTATAGCATTATTTATTTTCAAAAATACTTATGTATACCCATACATAATTGTGGATTTGTTTCTCCATTTCAAGCTACTATGAATAAATACTTAATTAGCATTAATATAAGTATTTTTCTCATTTTCGAGAAGGAAGACATCCTTAGCCGTGTCTGTTCCTAAGTTCCCAGCTGCATTATTTTCTGGCTTGTACTTTTTATTTGCTCCACTCAGCCTATTCCTACTTTGCTGTCCACCCCCTCAAGCAGTTTCTAGCCCTCATTCGCCCGACTCATTCAAGAATAACGGCTTCTTGTTTAGACTTGGTATTTAGCAGCCTATTTAAATCAGCTTACAATTACATAACTATATTTTAGCTTTATTCATATATTAATTTACTAAAATATATTCGGGCCTACAGACGAATACAGGTAAAATAGTCACAGGGAAAAAAAAGTCACATTAATCTTTCCTAGATGGTTAACCCCAAGGGTAAATTTTAACCTAATATGTACACTTGTATCCACCTTTTCGGCTTCTTAAGTAAGCCCGATGAGAGAGAGAGAGAGGGAGAAGGATGAGGTAGTCACTTTGAAGACAGTGACTGATCACTTTAAGTAATACCTCAGGAATCGCCATCAGGAATTAAGATAATAATAAATAACAAACACTTCCAATGTCAACATTTCTTATTATCAGCATGACTAACGAGGTTTAGTTCAGCGTGAGACTGAGCAGGACTCTCTTTGGTTTAATTAGAACTGTGACATTGTTGAGCTGATGTTTTCTCGTCTGAATTTGATTGATTGATTCTGTATTCTTTCTGCTGTAATCAGACGTCACAATTCTTATGGTCACTGACACCGTTTAAAGAATGGCAGCTAACACAGTCAGTGACATGACTTAAAGATTATATATTATATATATATATATATATATATATATATATATATATATACTATTATATATATTATATAATACATATATATATATAGTATATATATATATAAACTATATATATATATATATATATATAATATATATATTATATTCATATATGTAGTTTAAAACAGCGACAAAAATAATAATGCATATTACACATATTATATGGTATATTTATGTATATATAGGCATACACCACACACAATATGATATACACTTTTATAATATACATGATTATTTTGTTTCTATAAAAATTATACACATTTTTTAACAGGCTTAACAGATCATCACAGTACTGAAGGTTGATACGTGTTAAATGAAAGGTAAGAAAAAAATAAAACAATGGCATTGCTTACCAGGCTTCTCCGATACGGTCATCACCTTCAGGAAGGTCAGTACCTTTGATTAAGGGCGTGAGAGAGAGATTGATTTCTTATCAGAAGGAGAAGACATCGCCCGCAATCTTCTGTTACAGCAGAGATTGTTCGTGATTATCTGAAAAATCATAAGTGGGAAACTGTCTATGACTTTATCCTGGGAAAAAAATATATCTCGGGATTCATTTTAATTCTTCTTTTTGTTACCATAATATGTAGCATGAACGTAACGGAAAATGGGATAAATTGGTAAATATCCTTATTTATCAAAATATATATCTGAAACTAGTAAAATCTAAATGTAACCTGACCTATCTTTACTAGCAATGAGAAGACACAGTGAGTCGTCTGAACGAGTTACTTGGCATAATTTTATAAGTGTTTTTTTATTATTATTATTATTTTTAACATCAAATTCGAGACTGGACCTGTCTTTAGTAATCTCCCCCAAGTGTTTAAGGCTAGAAATTTCCTGTCTTTGGTAATCTCCCTCCAGTGCTTAGAGCAAGATATTTCCTGTCTGGTAATCTCCCCCCAGTGCTTGGAGCTACAAATCCTTAAGTCTTCAGTGCAAATTTCGTGACCTCTACTTTTTGCTCTGCCAAATCTGATACACAAGAGATATTTCAGTCCCAACAAAGTGAATAACACTTTCGTTATGAATAGTTTGAATTAATAAAAATTTTCCCAAAGTATTATTAATAATATTATCACGAGATTTCCTTCATCTCAACCGCTAGTTGTAAACTACGGAGTCATTTATCAAGAACATCTTCCTCTACTCAACCATTCTCTTCCAAATCCACCCTCTATTTACCAGCTGGTCTGCTGATGTGGTCGTTAGTGTCGTGGCATTCTGTTCAGATGACGAGGGTTCGCGTCTTCCCTAGGGTGATGAAAAATCACTGGCTCATCATGATCAGTTACTGCTGCAGTGCGGGGTCTGCAGTGGGATGTTGAGACCAACATTCTTGGAAGCTTGAGTTTTAAGTCAATGGCCCTGTTGGCTTGTTCCAAGTGAATAGGTTTCATTTACTGTAATAATAATAAAAAATGATCTAATCCTTGGCCTTCCTCTCTACCTTTTACCCCTAACAGCTTCCACCCAAGTCCTCTTCTCTCCTTCTTCCTCACCAAGAGCAAGGAGTGAAGGGGGATTATTATCAGGAGGCCACTAAGTTACATTTTTGAACTACCATACAGGTCACCAGAAGGAGTTTATCCTGAAGGGTATAATTGGAGCTAAATATTATACAAGAAGGTGGACAGCCAGGTGAGATGAGACCAATGGGAAACGGGTAAAAAGTAAAAGGCACAAAGCAATGGAGCTGGAGACGACAGGACACTGCAAAGAACAACTAGTACCAACTACACAGAACCCTGCAAAGAACCTCTAGTACCAACTACACAGGACACTGCAAAGAACCTTTAGTACCAACTACACAGGACACTGCAAAGAACCTCTAGTACCAACTACAGTGTCCCATAAAATACCTTGAGCCAAAACCCACAAAAGACACGGCTCATTATTCCAAGGACTGATGATAACACCCAAGAAAGGCCGTGTCCCTTCGCTGATGTGTAGTAACACGAGGGTTCTCAGGCGGAGATAACATGGAGATGTCATTGGTACGTTTGATAAAGGGGTGAGGTGTCCCTTCGCTCGCCGGGTTCCCACTGCCAGGTTTGTTTTCGGCGTTGTTTCCACTTCAATCAGTCTCATGGCTTTCTCTGAATTGTATGGCTTGGAGTGTGCGGAGAATGGATTCATTCAAACCGTAGCTATCTCTATTTTTTCTTCTTCTTTACCCTTCTGGCTTTCTCTCATCATTTTTACGTGTATGTTATCCTTCATAAAGGGAAAATGGAACTCTCTCTCTCTCTACACACACACATACATATATACTATATATATATATATATATATTATATATATATATATATAATATATATTATATAGACTATATGACTATAATATATATATATAATATATACACACAGACAAACTCTTTTCGGTTTGCAACAAGCTTTGGGCTGAGGACCCGTTGACACCTTTCCCAAGTAAGTCTTGGCTCTGAACCATCACCAACCGAGATACTATTCAGTAGCGTTATCAATGGAGATACATTAGACTTTTCTGGGAACGGGCCTACGTCGTAATATAGCCCAGAATCGACTTTGGGACATTTACTAGTTAGGCTAGGCTGTTAAACCCAGGACTACCTAAAATATATATGTATATATATATATATATATATATATATATATATATAATATTATATACTATATATATATGTATACGTATATATATATATATCTTATATTTAAAATAATATATATATATATATGTGTTGTGTGTGTGTGTGTGTGTGTGTATATATCATACAGGAAACAGAAATGAGTCGATTTGACTAGGGCAGAAGCACTTATGTTATGATTCTCTTTGGGGAAGAATACATTCCCCAAGATTTATAACCTTACAATAAATTTATTAGATTCACAAAGGCTTCTTGCAAAGGCCCAAGTTCGAAGCCTACAAGGGCAGGAAGCACACGGATCATTCTAACTCCTTTGTGTGTGCAAGTTACTCCGATAAAATAGTGAAATAGATATTTAATGTTGCAGACTGATATTTGTGAATCTAAAAACTCAAGATTGTATATATAAGTTAAAAAAAATTACATTATGCATATACTACATATACACACATTATATATATGAATAATCATCACATCACCGTGATTCATATAGATCTTTCGAGCTACAAATGTCCTTTAATATGTAATATCGCTCTACCTGCGGAATTTATATATTTTCATATATGTACGAAGGGGAATTTTTATTTGATAATAATTTCCTCCCCTCATGGGATTCGAACCACCGCCATTGACGGGCAACGAATCAGGACGGCTAGTGACGTTATCAAAGTCGGCCAACAGAGAGGGCTAATAAGTAATCATAGATTACTTGGGGGGCCCTTACAAATTCACCGTCGAACTCGTGTTTTCTTAATTAGAATCGATATGACAACCCCATCTGACCATGTTAGCCCATTCGAACGTTGAACAACGTAGCCTTGTAATGAAATAATTACCAGCACCGTTGATTCATATAGATCATTCGAGAGCTACAAATGTCCTTTAATATCTAATTCGCTCTACCTCGGAATTTATATATTTTCATATATGTACCGAAGGGGAAATTTTAGTTGATAATAATTTCGCATTTGAATTCTAGTACTAACGTCAATGTAAAACCGATCAAACAGGAGGGGTATCCTAAACTGTTATCTGATCGAGATGGTTTTCCCTCCTAAATGCGGACTGATACTGAAATGATTTATCATCATTACTTCTTTACTTCTCTAGTTTGACTGATATAATTATGAATTATTTGCTTGATGATTTGTTCTTTATTTATTCATATCCATTCTTATAAGTGTTCATTTCTCGTCTCTGCTGATTTTTGTCTTAGTGATCAATAACAGCTCCCCGTAAGTAGGTAGCACCGTCAGTGTATCTCACCCGGTGCAGTGTAGGCATTACTATGCGTTGTTTGAACGTCCCATAGCCTCTTAGTTGCACCCATATTTTAGCCTTTTACCTTACCTCCATTCAGGAGCGTCATCTGGGGGCGTTGGGGTAGTCAACTGTCCCCCCCAAGCCTCAACTTGCCCCCCTCATCCCCCAAGCGCCAAGATGTAACAGTATGTTTTTTTTTAAATGTGCAATCATAAACATATGAAATTTCTCGGAAATATTACGTTTCATGAACCTTGTCTGATTACTAGCTACCAGTGATGATGAGATAAACAAACAGCAGTGGGAGTATATAATCTTTTGGGGAAATACCTCGCTCATGTGGCCTCGAAAAAACAAAATAGCTAAAAAAAAAAATAAAAAAAAAAAAGCTCGGCTGATTAGGATCGCTACGCCCGCCAAACCGTCTTTGGCCTCCCCCCCACCCCACCTCAACCAAAAATCTGAAATGACGCCCCTGCCTCCATTCCACTTCCTTTCTTCCTATCTACTTATTCAACAACTCCAAACTCCCCTTTTTCACTGTTTTAAACACTGAATGGGTGGAAATCCCCCAGTAACCGGCTTAGGTAGCCTGCAGCTTAATTTTCATAAATCAAATCAATAACAGCAACCAATAAAACAAATGGTGACAATACCTTTGAAATACCATTTCCACAAGACATTTTTCTTTGAGAGTTAAATCAAGAATCAGTAGAAAATATCGATATCTAATTCTATCAAAATACAATAAGCATAGTTGCCCGCTGACGGAGAGAAGGCTACTAAAATACAGTATTTGTCAGTGCTAGTAACATACACCTTATGTTCCATTCCCAGCACCTCACCGTTTTTATTCATGAAAAATAAAATATTTCGTGGTTATCATAATGTTTTCGTAAGATATCAATGGCATGCAAATATAATTATAAAAAAAACTTCTATGCATAGAAATCACCAGAATCCCAATTATTTTTTATGGTAGGCCTTAGCCTAGTGTGTGAAAATGGTTTCAGTGCCTTAAACCAGTTTCTTTTCTTTAACGGTTCAGTATGGTATCAGATGTAACAATATTCTTCTTATGTACCTCGAAGATTATTACTCTCTATAATGATCACTACCATCACTGACCGCTGAGGCAAAATGAGGAAATGGCTGATTCAATGATTCACGTTTTATAACGTTCTACCAAATGTTTACATTTATAGTCGTTTTCCCGAGGGTCAACTCGGTCAAGCCAGTGTCTAGCGGGAAATTCTAATCGAAATAAAGAAATATGTATTTTTGTGCGATTTTCTTACTTATCTACTATAAACCTAACCAATACTATTAATAGTTCATTTCATATTCAATAACATTAATAATTCGTAGGAAAACTAGTCACATAATATAGATGATCATTACCTTCGTCTCTCGCTCCACCGCGCCTAGACCCATCACCCATCGGCATGTTGCTGCGGAAGACAACGATTTACTGTTGTTGTTGCCATTGCATTACTGTCAAGAGCAACTTGTAAGCCCAGTAGTAACGATTAATGGATATTAATTATGTACCAGAGAGAGGTGCCGTGACGGTGGATTTTTTTTATTTCAATGAGGAGCTTGGAAGCGTTTCCATTATGGTGTGTAATCGGTGCGCTCGTCTCTGGTATGAAAAGACATTTCGACACCTTGATTAGTATTGTCAATTAGTACTTTATAATTTTAATAACTGGTTAAACTGTGAATATAATATAATATTTTATACAGTAGTATCTACAATAGTGTTTTTATATGAAAAATAAATGGAAATTTGACAATTAAAAACTGGAATCAAACATTATCTACAGTTAGTTACGGTTTGAGTTATACGGCGAGTCGGGAACTGTTGTGGATGCCTGTATGGTGGAAAGGTTGTGTGAACTTGCCATTGCAGGTAGCATTGCCTGCAAAATCCAACAAACAAAATGCTAGGCAGGAATGAAGTGGATGCCAACCCAATTCTTGGTCTACTGACAAAAACGTTGAACTGGGCAACAAGAGATGGCTGTTTTACCACACCGTGGCGTTCATTTGAGGCTTCGATTCACTAGGATGTTAAGAGTCCAAGTCACCAAGAAAAACCAGGTACGATTTGTTCCTAAATTTAATGTATTTATGTAGGTAAACCTTGACAAGAACCCTGGGCGTTTTCTAGGGTCTCATTAATATGGATTTTATCATAGCCTATTCAGTGACATTGAGCCTATACCTATTCTAACGTAATACGACCGACCGAAACAGTGTTATGCCAAACTTCCAGGGAGTATTAATAAGCTGCAGTCTTTGTCGGCTCTGTTCAGTCAAGTAGCGCCTCGAGTGACGTGGTTGGTATGGTCTTTGCCTGCCACCCGAGTGGCCGCAAATTCTATTCTCAGGCAGTCCATTGAGGCGTCAAATATACGTATTTCTAGTGATAGAAGTTAACTCTCGACGTGGTTCGGAAGTTACGTAGAGCCGTTGGTCTCGTTGCTGAATAACCACTGGTTCCTCGCAACGTAAAAACAACATACAAATAAACAAAACTGTGCTGAACCCTCCACATTACGCGGATGTGAGTTCGAAACTGCAGTTAAGAATTAGGTAACTCATTTGTTTACAAATTATAGTATATTCTTTAAGAGTAAAGACCAGGTTACGTTGTGTTTGGTGTACAATTACGTACTCTGCTCCAGAGTCAAAGCATATGTGCTCCGCTCTACTTACGTAAATCTTCAAAACTTTCATTTCATACTTATGCGCTGCTTCTGTTTTGAAAGCAGTTTACTATGAGTAAATAACGCGGGCAAGTATAAAAAAAAAAAACCGCGTGTGTACTGATGAATTAGCAGAAAAGGGAACTAGAAATGTCACTGGGTTATGTTGAAAGTAAGAATGTTTCTCGTAATTTGATAATGACACCGTCGTTTGTATGATGGTAATGAATTCAAACTAATTTTCTTAAGGAAAACGGAAGTATTAGCGGCATCCGCCCTAATGAAAATTGAAGAGTGCAAAATTTTCTGCTGAAAGTGGATACGAGAACTACCCACGCAACCTAACGGAGAGGTCCAAGCGTTTGCTAGGTCTTCGGTATCCGAAATTTCCTGATAGCCAATCAGTCCTACCCAACACGACCGTGGGCACTGCGTTGTACTTAACCCTGTCCTAGAAAGCCATGACCTTGAAATAGCCTGGGAGCGCTGGTCCATTTTGGCCGTGATTATATCAAAATTGAACATTTTCATACACACCACACACACATATATATATTACTAATACTTATATATATAATACATTATATATATATATGATACATAATGCGTATTCATATCTATATCATATAGTTAATGGGTGTATAGATATATATATATATAATATTATATAATATATATACAGATTATATATAATATATATAAATAGAGAGAGATGGAGAGAGAGAGAGAGTTTCACCCAAATTTCTTGGCGGTTTAAAAAGCCTCCCATGTTCAGGGCGAATCAGTAATTAACTCATCATGAAAGGTTACAGGCAAGTGTTTGCACCGGTAATGAAAGGTAAGTAAAAAGACTGAAGTAGACGAGGCATTCACCATATATACAATCCAAACAAATTAAAAAAAATTGACGCTAAGAGTGGATATTATACTTTCTGCATTCTCTTCATAAAAATCTCAATGGTAATAATGTAAGAGTGACATTTTCACAAATAGAATTGTAATTAATTGATAAAAAGCGTCTATAACTCAACTGTGAATTTTTTTTTATAACTTGACGAGGTATAATATTCATAAGAGAATATGGTCAGTAACGCGTGTGAAAAATTCCCTTCATTTTTCTTATTGTCTATATACGAATGAAGCTATCGCCGGGGGAATTATGTATGTTGTTAATGATTTCTTACTCTATCCAGGAGTTTTCCTTTATAAAACACGGTTATTGTATTCCTTGCAAGCTTGGCTGGTGGGTTCATCGCCCTTTAATGCTCAATACTATAGTAGATTCACATTAACCGTGCATCTGATGTCTAGGCCAGTCCCCTACGACGCTTCTAATTGGCTGTTGATAAGCCAGTCACAGGGCTGGAAACTCTCAAGTCTCTCGATAGTTCACATAGGCATGATGGATGTTCCACCTCTCCTGAGGGATACGTCTTTCAAAAGTATCCTTCAGGAGAGGCGGAACATACATCCTGCCTATGTGAACTTTCGAGAGAGACTGAGAGTTTCATGCCCGGTGATTGGCTTATCAACAGCCAATCAGGAGCGTCGTAAGGGAATGACCGCCTAGACATCAGATGCACGGCTGATGTGAATCTCTTATAGTACAGGAGCGTTTGGTGTAGAAGTTTTCAGCTATCAAATATTCGATATAATCATAAATAATAGGTTTCAAAAGCACATTGCACCACCGACCTTGTTGAGTTGTAACTGCTGCTTATGTTATTCTGCCTCAAGATTCCCGAGTGTAGCTGGTAGCAACCGGATTACACATCTTGATAAGCTCAGAGAAACTGCGATACAGTAATTGCAACATATCCTGAAGGCGGGCACTCAATTAGGATGCATATTATTCGTACCGTGCGTGAATGTAAATAGCGTGACGTCAATACTTCTACGTCTGTGTTAGAACTTAAGCAGATATATATGTATGTGTATAAGATATCTTACTAGATATATATATATATATAGATGCGTTTTGTTTTGTGTTGTAAATATTTTAATATATATATAATACTATATATATATATATATATATATATAATGCACAGGGAGAGGAACAAACATTGGCGAAGATTTTACACTTATTCCGAGCGTTTTCGCATTTCGGCAGAATGCATCTTCAGGGTCTTATAATAAATAATAATGAATAATATAAATTAAATTGATTTGGAAATAGTCTAAAATTATTTACAGACTAGTTAAAATGAAAACACCGAAACCACACATAGATAAAAAATACACTAACAATCTGATAAAACAAACGAGAAGTGTTTAAAGCACATAATTAGTTAAAAGTTCAGATGGAAGGTTAAAAACAAAAAACAAAATAAATAAAGTAGAAATACAAAGTTAAACAATATTTGAGGAGCACTGGGGGTCGACCTCCATGGTATAGATAATAAAAACTAAAAGAATTTACACAGAAACATAGGCTTAAGAAAAGAACAAGGGGGTGGAGGTGGTCTGGATGTTCAACGTTCAATTGTTAGTGTATTTTTTGTCGATGTGTGTGAAGTTTCGGTTGTCATGTAAATAGTTTGTAAAATAATTTTAGGACTATTTCAAATCAATTTAATCTATATTAGTCATATGTCATTATACAGACCCTGAAGATGCTTCTGCCGAATGCGAAACGCGTCGGAATAAGTGTAAAATACTTCGCCATGTTGGTTCCTGCTCCTGCTCCTGGCCATTTTATCACTTTGGCTGACTCGCCTGCTTTCTCCGTTCATATATATTACATACATATATATATATATATATATATATATATATATATATATATATATATATAGACATACATATATATATATATATTATAGTATATATATATATATATCTTAACATCTCGAATTTTAATAGAGGTATATATGTATATTATAATAAAAATATAATATATATATATATATATCGTATATATATTGTATATAATATATATATATATGCAGAAAATAGGTACTATGTAGTACCTCTAAAGAAATGGGTATATATCCACAATTATGTAAAATCCTTATGAAGTATGGAAAAATATATAATATTCTTGCTACGTAATTAAAGCTTTTGACCATCAGCTGTCTGGTCTTGTTCACTAAAATGTATATAACTACATAAGGAGTTTACATTCCATTCGTGGATTATATCCCCATATATATATATATCTATATATAATGAGTAGCTAACTAATGATATATAATATATATATATATATATGGTACATACATGTAAACGGGACTAAAATACATACAGCAGAAAAGCAGGGGAAATTCGGCTTGCAAAAATCAACGATAATTTAAGGGCTATAAGACCATTTTTGCGCATATCAGTATCATTAAATTTGTGATTAATCTTCAGATGGACTGTAGTGGATTACTGATTACTGGATGGCCTCAGATGATGAATTGACCAGGGAAAGACTGAGGACATTGAAATAAATTACTGATCTGAAAGACCCCTACCTGGAAATTAATTGTACGCATTCTGCTTTTTGATCGTTATAATTTTTCTATATATGTTTACTATTTTCTCAATGTTAGTAATGTCATTGCCATTATTATAATTACTGTTTTTACTACTAATTCAGCAACATTGTGGATATTGCTGATTATCATTTTATCTCATGCATTTGGATTGTGTTGTATTGTCTCTACTTTGTACATTCTATGTATGTGGCCTGAGCTGAAATAAAGGGTATTGTTTTGTTCTAAAGGGTCCACAATATACAAAGTGTAAAAAGTCCGTGTATAATTTTGAAGACTTTACAGATAGCTTTCGAACCCTTCCTGGGTCATCTTCAGTCCAAGAACAAAAAGTTACGACAAGTGCAGAGGTAAATTTAAAAAACAAGACACGTTGAAGATCGTTGACAACGGTGTTGCTCGTTAATGGGCCGGAGAAGATACTACCCGTAAGGAGGAGTAGTTAACACAACAATAGCGTGATACCCTCCCCCACAATCCCTTTGGCTTGCAATTCCTGTGGATCTTCGTACAGGTTGTGCAACCATTATAGAAGTCCTTCATCCAAGGGACGTAGATTGGGAACCGTTATCAGTGACTCCCCCGGGGCAAGCGGTTACCTGGACTGGAAGGGGCCAAGGCAGAGGCAGCATCAGGCGAGGGAAAACAGAGCCTGTCCTACATTTAAAATCTTTAAATAAACATACTAGTATATAAAATTAAACAAATGGTCTTCGTGACAAAAGACTTGTTTCTTTGAAAATGAGTCTCCAAACTTATAGCAGCTCTCGAAAAACCTTAAAAAAACTCGTCTGACATTACATTGTTACTTTCTAAAGATAATTTTAGACTCGTTCCAGTTGGGTCTATGATCATTCCTGAATGCATGTGCTACTATTGGCAATAGTAGCACATGCACTCAGGAATGTCATAGGACCCAACTGGAACGAGTCTAAAAATTATCTTAAAAGTTAACAATGTAAATGTCGACGACTAGTCGAGGGAGCTGCTATAAAGTTTGGCGAGAATCATTCAAAGGAAAAACAAGTCTTTGTCAACGAAGACCCATTTGTGAATTTTTATTAATACTAGTATGTTTTTAAAAGATTTAAATGTAGGACAGGCTATGTTTTTTCCCTCTCCTGATGCCTGCCTCTGACCTTGCCTCTTCCAGTCCAGGTAACCGCTGCCCCGGGGAGTCTGATAACGGTGCCCAATCTACGCCCTTGGATGAAGGACTTCATGTAATGTTGCAACAACTGTTACGAAGATTCCAACAGGATTGCAAGCCAGGAAGATTGATGGGGGAGGGTATCACCTAGTGTTTGTAAACACCCTCTTTTCTTCTCCTGGCCATTAACGAGATAACGACCGTTGTCAAACGATCTTCAACGTGTCTTGTTTTTTAAATTTACCTCTGCACTTGTCTCGTAATTTTGTTATTGGACTGAAGATGAACCCAGGAGGGTTTTCGAAAGCTATCTGTAAAAGTCTTCAAAATTATTACACGGGCTTTTACACTATATTATGTGGACCTTTAGAACATTATATATACTCTCGTGATAGAGGAGTTCTTCCCTAATTAAAGGGTATTAATATGAATTTTGGGGGGATATCTCACAAGTTCATTCCTAGTCGACTTTTTTATTTTTATTTTTGTGGAGTCATCACTTTTCTCACTTTGCGCGCTTTTCAAGGAGGCACACTCTTCTGCATGAGTCGTGGAGGTAGTTCGGCATCAGTTTGTCCAGCCTCCTTTTCGGGACTTGGGATCATGACTAGTGTCCCTATGATATGGGTACAATTTCACTGGCATATCCATATCCTTTTATTTCTATTTCAGGTCCTGAAATATTTATCATGTCTTTTATCTCTTCTTACCTTTACTTGGTTGTCCATGATATTATGTTATTATAATTATATTATTATTATTATTATATTATATTATTTATATTTGTATTATCCCTGTTTTAGCTCCTTTCTCCTTGAGATGTATCGAAGAGATAAAAAAAAGAGCAACTACGATGTGAGAAATTATCTTTTATGATCTTAGCCTCCGCTTAGTTAATCCAGTCTCAGAGTTAATCCGAGACAGTTGATCCTCATCAGAAGGTCAACCTCAAATGTAAATACCTTGTATTTACCAAGATGGTTTAAGGTTTCATTGAGCTTTGTTGTTTTCATAAAACAGTTTTCTTTATAATCCTTTTTGAGTCGCATGTAATACGTTAAAGAGCTCAGTGGCATGTTGGTTTGGTCTTGGCGTACACCTCGTGGCCGCGAGTTCATTCCTCGGGCATTTCATGATAGGGGTCAGAGATGTGTAATTTCTGTGATGTAGAAGCTTCACTCTCGGCGTGGTTCAGGAAGTCAACTTAAAGCCGTTGGTCCCTAGCTGAATAACCAGGGGTTTCCATGCAACGTAAAAACGCCAAACAAACAAATATGTACTACGTAGTTTGCTTGAGAATGGCTTAGACTTAGAGAGAAAGGGAAAGATCTTGCACTCGTGTCTCACTTTCAATGTGGTCATTTATGTATAATTTATCTATATGTATAATAATATTATATATATATATATATAATATATTAATATGTGTGTGTGCTGTGTGTGTGTGTGTGTGTGTGTTTCGTGTAAATGACCTGACCGCTTCTCAAATTCTTCGCGCTTTTTTTTGTATATGTTTGTCACTACAAAGCCTTAGATCCAGGTGTAAGGAATAGGAAGAAATTATGATGCCCAGTAGCGGGAAACGAACCCCCGGTACTGTAATCAAGACGAGGTCACGTTACCGACCTGACCTCGTTGTGATTATGGTATCGCGTGTTCGTTTCACGCTTTCTGACATCGTAATCTACATAAATATCTCTCTTGCACTGAATTCTAAAAGGCTCTGTAGTGACAAGCGTATCCAAAAAAGAGCGAAGAATTCGAGAAGTTAAGAGGGCATTGTGGCTATTACAATTACATAAGTATATGGTAAAAATGACCTTTAGATTTTACAAGACGCTAATTAGGTTAGGTGAGGCTATATCCCTGACCTTCGTTGACCATTGCTGTCTCCCTGAAATTGTCATACTTAAGCCTTGGCTACGTTGCACTGCTTTCATAGCTGTCACTATTTAGCGTTTGTGGCTATTCTCTTGCCATGTAGCTTTTGCTATATCGACTAACCGTTTTGGCTTATCCTATTTATGTATCCTTTATATATATATATAATATAATATACTATATATATATATACTATATATATATATTGTGTGGCATCTTACAGGTAATGTGAGCATATTAAAACGCGTTTTCTCAGGAATTATTTTTTATGATTCATTCCACCCGGAAAATCCTAAATTATGTTAAAAGAACTTTTTATATTTTCTGAGTTAATAATTGCACTGTATATATCTGAATAGAAAGAAAGGGATAACGATATATGATATATATTACTATATATATAATATATATAATATAATATATTATATAATATCTATGAGCATATCACATAAACCGTGATTCATATAAATACATCGAGCTACAAATGTCCTTAATACTAATTCACTCTACTCTGGAAGTAATATATTTTCATATAGCTTAACGAAGGGGAATTGTATAAGCGTAATAGAATTGTCGGTGGGCCGGGCGCCAGGGACACCATACAAATCCAGGAGCGTCAGTGAAGCCTTTTATCCACTCCACTACACAGCAAGAGGCTACAAAGTTTAAATTGGCCGTCTCTCACCCTCAAATTACTTCGCGCTCAGGTATTCGCTGATTTAGAGGCCAGATTACCACCTCGACCTCGGTAGTGTTGTAGTGCTTATGACAGCACGTAGCCATTATATAAGTCAATCACATTACCGTGATCATATACATACATCGAGCTACAAAATGTCCTTTAATATCTAATCTAAATCGCCCTTAATAAAATTCCCCTTCGGTTAAGCATATATGAAAAAATATATTAATTCCGAGTTAGAGTGATTAGATATTTAAAGGGACATTTGTGCTCGATCGATATATATATAATCTATATATTATATATATATATATCTATATAATATATATATATATATATATTATATATATATATATATATATATATAATATATATATATGTGTGTGTGTGTGGTGTATTATAAACTAACTTGTCACAAAATATATGAACGGTGGTGATGCTAGGTATAATAAAGGTAATGCCCCGGACGAAAAACGGAAAAGATGACAAAAGCCGAGAGGTTGTTTGCTGTTTGTAGTGGTGCTTTTACGTATCGTGGAAACAGTTTGGTTATTCACCAACGAACAACGCTTTACGTGAATTCCGAACCACGTCGAGAAGGAACTCTATCACCTTGAAATACACATCTCTCACTCCTCAGTGGAATGGCCGAGAATCGAAAACCAGGACACCGACGGTGGGCACGCAAAACCCATACCAACCACGCCACGAGGCGATGCAATAACTTTCTCGTTTATTTTCAATTTTCCTCCGTGGCATACTTTCTACCAATAATATATCTATATATAATTATAATATATATATATATATATATATATATATATATACACACCACACACAATTAAGCACAGAAGAGAAAGGCGTAGAAATGAAACTTCATATTATTTGCTCTAATTTATTACAAAAATAATACAAAAAACGTAACAAATCATAAATTATAATTATATACATCATCAATATTTAACTTCAAGGCGAAACGTACGGTATTCGTGCTACGTAAAAGCTTTGGTTCTAGAAAGAAACTTCGGTTACCTTAGTTGTGACGCCAGTTCGTAACACCAGAACAAATCGATCAATAAATGTATTTACTTAGGGTATAAAATATTTTTTATTAAGAATTTTTTTCATTTTCATGTCTGTTCAGTCTGGTTAATTTAAATACAGTACCAAATATATCACGAAATGTATGAATATATAGAGTATATTTATACATTAAATGAAAATAGCAAGTGGGGCTGCCCAGCTAAAGACTCTTCCTACCCTTTACTCATACTCAATTTTCTTTGTTGACTTTCAGCCTGTTACTGCCTCTTGATTTGCCAGCCTGACCACGCTCTCTATTCTATCCAAACCAGGCTTAAGTTGACCGCAAACCAAACTTAAGTTGACCTTAAACCAAGCTTAAGGTGACCTTCAACCAAGCTTAAGGTGACCTCAAACAAAGCTTAAGTGACCTCAAACCAGCTTAAGGTGACCTCAAACCAAGGCCTTTGACCTTGCCTAGAATATCCTTCACTTTTAACCCCCTTTTGATACGTTAATCAGTAAGGTTATTATTGAATTACTCGAAAACTGCTTACCAGGAGTAGCAATTAATCCTGACCTGCAGTTCACTTAGATATTTAGCTGATATGGACCTCGTTAATACGGAGCAATTCACATTCCACGGTATTCAAGAGATACGTTATCTGAATACATGAACTGAACTCAACATCAGGGTAACGTAAAACTTGGAATTCCTCTTCTTTGAACAGCGTCGAACTGTAGTTCTTCATTATTGACGTTTACTGCTTTGAAAACTTACTAATGGACAGTATAAGACTAAAGAATAAAAAGATACAAACTGTAATAACAGAAAAAAAGTGATACAAAAATAACCTTTGCGCAGAAAGATAGGGAGATGAAATGCTTTGGTTGAAATAAACAGTTTGAAGTCGAGTAGGCATCGAATAGCCAGCTCAAAATAACGATTGTGACTGAAAGCGCACGAGATAATCACTGAATGACAAAGAGAAAATAAACTGAAAAGCTACTTATAATATAGTTTAATATATATATTTAATACATTATAATATAATATATATATATATATATATATATATATATATATATATATAATATATATAATATATATATATATATATAAACCTGACGATGAAATGTGCAACCACATAAAAATTCTCCAATAACTTCACCGCCATTATTAACATAGTATAATATAATAATAACGTATCGATCTGATAATATATTCCGCCGATAAGGCAAGATAAGAAGCTTTGTTCCTGTATCCGTTTCAAGTGTCAGTTCCACAGGGCTGTGTAGGGTTGCCAAGCATGGTTTTATGTATACATATTAGCCAGTCGTGCCATAGGTGCAGTTTGGCAAAATAGTGATAGTTGCCAGTAATGGTTTTAAACGCTTCTTGGGAAGTCGAAAAGTTGCCAGTATTGACTTTAATCTAATATCAATGCATCTGGGGTTACCGGTTATTGATGCCAATGATTCTATTAATTAATTAATCTCACAAACGAGAGTTCGATATTTATCCATTGCAAAGTTTGAAACGAGATTTGTGTAGTTGCCAATTAAGGTTTTAAAACGTCATTAAAGCAAAAGTTGCCGGTTACGACTGTAACCCGGTACCATGGAATTAAAAATCTTTCAAAAGAGCGGTATCAGTTATCATGGACTCTGGCTGGGGGCTCGTTTGGCAATACACAGTAGCAAACGAAAGCGTATTTATTATTCAATAACAGTGCGAGGTATTGGTTCCGATTTGGTTTTGAGAGTGGACGAAAATCAACACGCAGGATGTCTCAAATTGCGTCGCGTATACCTTATATGCACCTTGGTATTTTTTATTATAAAATGTGACAAATGGCATGGGTTGGTCTTGAAGAAAGAATATATATATATATATATATATATATATATATATATATATATATATATATATATATAGAACTTATAAAGCAGTACAAAATTATGGCGTTTAACACTCCCTTTATCAAACTCCACAATGCTATGGAGAATCCGAAATGAAGTATAAAACTGAAAATGCCGCCATATGTTTGTTTAATTTTTAGCAATAAAATCAGAAAAATAATTTGTTACTTTCTTTTAAAAAGAGATAGTTACCCGATAACGGTTCACAGATATCGACACCATTGCATTCTTAGGACTTGTTGATAGATAATTCTATCCTTAATCTTCACTCCGAACCTCCGTAAATCCAAATCAGTCTTTTGACAGTTTAAAAAAAGGTTTACAAACGAAACTTCATCTCCACAAAACTTGAGCACCATAGATTTTGTTGAAAATTATATTGTGAACATAAAAAAACAACGAATATATAAAAAAATCTTTGGTATCCAGCGAAGATATTTGATAAATAATGCCCGCCCTACCATAAGCAGTTATTGAAATGGAATAACGAAGCTAAAATTAACGCAATGATTTCGGCAGTGTGTTCTGGGGCTCTTATCTTATGGAACGGGATGTCAAACACATTCGTTAAATTTGCTTTGCAATCTTATCCACCGCCAGTAGACAACAGCTAAGTATGATTTTCCTTACGCATGAAGCATTGCTTGTGACCTGCTTGAGAAACAAACTCAGTTCAGAGCTCATGTACAACGTTGGTTACATTTCTGATGACTAGATTTCCCCTTGATCTCACGATACTTCACGTGTACCCGTTGTGTCAAGGGACAACATTATACGATGGATTTCTGTTGTATCACAGTGCTTAGAACAGCCTCTCTTTTTTTCATGAAACCAACCATTTTTCATCTTTCTCTCTAGTTTCCATGGGCCTTTGGTCCTCCCATAAGATCCTCATGGACAGAGTATAAGAAGAAGCCCTTTTTTAACCTTTTCCTGCTTTTAGGTGCTAAATCTTTCACTTCTGAGCCCCCAGAATGGGACAAAGTACCAGGGGAAGCTGTCTTTAGGCTTCTTTTCCACCTTTTCCACAGCCTTAAATGTTGATGAGGCACGTTAGCAAGTCTGCCAGTTTCCAGAGACTTAAAAAGAAAATAAGAATAATAATAATAAAGGTACAAGGAAGACCCCTCAAGGAATTCACACAATCAGTCGCAGAAGCTGTCATGTTCTATCTGTGCTTTGGTCAGCAGAGCCTGTTTCAAGATTGCCACGCCAACTGGGGAGGCCTTGGTGCACCGCAGGTCAATGTGCACCAGGGACGAGGTACAACGACTCCAGCAGAAGGAGTCCTCTCCATCCGAACGCATGTGTTTCAACAGCTGTAGGAGAGAGGATAAGCAGTAACATATTAATAACAAGTAACAAACGTGAAAACAGCAATGAATGGCATGAATTACTTACCGGAAATTTAGTTGGGGAAGAACTTGAATCAGTTTTCAAGTTGTACAGAAGTAGACCATTCTTAATTATAGTCATTATTCACCTTCTGTCATACTGCTACATGTATAGCAGCTACATGTATAGCAGTAATAATTCTTAAAACTTAACTTATGCTTTCAAGAAATTATGTTATCGTAAGCCTTCCAGATATCTGAGAGCCAGGTTCCGTGGTCGTTTCTTCCCGTCTGCTGCTAAGCTTTCGAACTCTGCCTGTTTCTGGATGGATAAGAAAAGGCTATCGCTCCTTTCTGGGTTAAGCATAACTATTTTTTTTCTCTTGGGGTCTGAACTAGATTTAGAAGTCATGTCTAAAAGTAAATTTTACATATCCTTGAGCAAAAATCAACTGCATGTAGAGGGAATTATTTCTTGCACTGCGACACTGTCTAATCCCCTAGTTTAAGATATTAAGATGATTAACAAATAAAACTTGCGTAACGCTAGGCTTATCACCTTTGGAACTGGGGTTAATAATGATGCACCACCTGGAAATCGATCTTTACACTAATGACCCCCTGGTGAATCCAGGAGTTATTTTGGCTAACCATGCAGTCACCGACAGTTTAAACTAGGCTAACCTCTGGGAATCGGGAGTTGACCCTAGACTAACGCCATACTGGCCAACCCCCTGGGAATCAAGGATTAATTTCGGCTAACAATGCTATCATCGACGGCTATAGGGATCTTGTTGTAAACTAGGCTAATTACTGGGAATCGGCAGTAGACGCTAGACTAACCCCATACTGGCTAACCCCCGAGGAATCAAGGATTTATTTTGGCTAACCTTACTATCATCGACGGTTATAAGCATCTTGGTGTAAACTAGGTCAACCTCTGGGAATCGGGAGTTGCCGCTAAAGTCCTAGACTAATTCTTACACTGGCTGACCCCCATGGGAATGAAGGTTTTATTTTGGCTAACCATACTATCATCGACGGTTATAGGCATCTTACATTAAAACTAGGCTAATCCGCCTATGAAATATAACTGACTACTGAATTAACAAAACCTCTGGGTTGCGAGTGCAGAGAGAGAGAGAGAGAGAGAGAGAGAGAGAGAGAGAGAGAGAGAGAGAGAGACGATGGGAGCCTGGGAATCGAAGCTTCACACCGCCCCCTCCGAATCAAGGCTTATACAATGGCTCTAATGCAAATGTGATATGTACGAAAGGGTTCGGATTTCTTGGCTCGCCATATGGAAACGGGATCCCGGGTTCATCCTCGCTCGCTTCCCTCTAACCGCAGAGATAAGAAAAAAAGAAAAAAAAATGGAGGAACGATGACACTGACGAGATCGGACGGATAGATAGATACTTCTTATGTATCCGGCTCATATAAAGATAGTGAAGATGATAGCGAGGGACAGAAGACAGTACAATGGAAAAGAGAAGAACAAAAATAAGGGCGCAACGAAAATTAGATTACAACAAGTAAGGAAGAAAGAATCAACGTTAAGACTATAAGAAAACCAATGAAAAGGTAAAGATGCTGAAAAAAACGATGACAAAGGCAAAGAGGAAACCAATGATGATTCAAATAAAAGTTAAAATTGCAACGCAAAAGAAAGGAACAAAATTAAAGAGGGAAGCGAGAGAGCAGAAAATGAATAAATATGGGAAAGGGAAACCAGTGAAAATGAAGAAAAAAAAAGAAAAAAAGCTGTGTGAATATGGCTGAAGAAAAAATAAAAGTATTTAAAAAGCAGGAGAAGAGGTAGAAAATAATATAACAAAAAAGATCAAATGTCGAAAACAGTAATTCTATAGATTCGATGACGAAGCCGATAAAGATGACATCACCATGGTCTACTGACATTTCCTCTTCGTAAATTGTTATTGATCGCTGCGCGCTTGTTTTTAAAAGGTCGTCCTAAAGCTTTACGCGTCGAGAGAGAGAGAGAGAGAGCTACTGGGTCGTCTGAAATTGAAACCCTTAGATCACTTTACACAGAGATAACCCTGGGTTTATTCTTTGGGAGGGGCAGGGCAGGGGCAGGTTCAGTGTTCCATCACGTACGCACATTAAAAACAGCAAGTTTTATGCCAGCAAGAAATTTTGCAGCCGCCAAAAACAATGACTATGTATGTTTACTCAGATTCCAAGACTTTCGAAATATAAAACCATCAATTTTTTCATTGTGTTATTAAAACCAACAACAACGATATTAACAATTATACCCCGTAGGGGTCTAGTGCCGTTATGCACCTCATGCGGCTAACTGTAGGAATTACTGATGGTTCTGGAAGCGCCTCAGTGGCATGGTCGGTATGGTGTTGGCCTGCCAAATCTGTGGCCGCGAATTCGATTTTCGGGCATTCCATTGAGGAGTTAGAGATGTGGATTTCTGGTGATAGAAGTTCACTCTCGTCGTGGTTCGGAAGTCGCGTAAAGCCGTTGGTCCCGTTGCTGAATAACCACTGGTTCCATTCAACGTAAAAACACAATACAAACAAACAAACTGATGGTTCTGGCAGCGTGCCTTCGGCCCGTAGCTGCATCGCCTTTCGTTTCGTTTCACTGAACCTCCTTTCATATTCTTTTTCTTCCATCTTACTTTCCAACCTCTCTTAACAATTGATTCCTAGTGCAACTGCGAGGTTTTCCTCCTACTACCCCTTGCAAACCTTTTACTGTCAATTTCCGTTTCAGCGCTGAATGACTTCATAGGTACCAGTGCTTGGCCTTTGGCTTAAATTCTATATTCAATTCAATTCAGTTCAATTCCTAACAATTATAGCTTGAAATGTGTCTTAACTGTCACTGTCCATAAGTAAATATTACAATGCCAGAGAACTTATCAATTGTCTAAAAGTTACTGTTTCTGCGTACAGCAATGATTTAGAAATGTCTAATGAACATTCTGTATAATTGGGCCATAGGCATCTGGTGCACATGCCAAGTTTTAAGTTTTTGTTTTCTTTCAGTTCACTGGAAATGTAGACGTCGGTGTGAAGGCCACGCAGTGCGTCACTTCCTCAGGAAACGAACGAAATCCGAATTTGCACAATAAGTCATTTACCATTTTGAAGGAGGTGACTAGAGGCTTTGAGGTGACATGAAATCGCAAATTTGACAGGTAAGTGAAATAATTAGTGTTTGGATTCATTGTATGTAAAGACATCTGTATCCGTTTGTGTCGATTTTTTGTGCGACTGTGACCATACAAATGTTCAGATTTAACGGTTTTGGTCAAATAATCAGAAGACCATAGTGCCTTACAGTAAAATTTTGTAAAGATCCGGTGACAATTCGCGAAAAAAAATAGTATAAAACAGTGCCGAAGAAACCTATAACTTCCCCATAATGATGGCGAATTAACAATAACATATAATAACAAAATCCGATTGGATCTTTCTGACTTGGGGCGGGTAGGTCGAGGATCGGGAGGGTAGGGGAGACATGACACATCCACCCTCCTCCTGCAAACCTGTTTATCTACCCTGGATGGGGACGGGTAAATAGGGGAGACATGACACATACACCTTCCTCCTGCAAACCAGTTTGTCCGCCCAGGATGGGGGCGGGTAGGTACGGGATAGGGAGCGCAAGGGAGATGTGACACATACACACTCCTCCTGCAAACCTGTTTATCCTCCGGGGGTGGTGGGGTAATTAGAGGATCAGGAGGGTAGGGGAGAAATGATGGGCAGCACCAGGTTCCAGCGCAGTGTAGTACGTGCCATACAGCTCGTTAATAATAATAACAATAATGATACAGAATATGTATACGGACAACGGTTTACAAAGAAAGGGGGCAATTTATTTTATTGGATTGCCGAAACATCGGAATAACAATAAGTTTCGGACAGCTGCTTATAATAATGATAATAATAATAATACTAGCATGAGTCTTGCACTGGAGAAACAAATCCACAATTACGTATGGGTACAAATATATTTTAATTAATCTATATAGAGAGAGTTTTCAGGAATCTGTTCTAACAGATTCCCGAAATCTCTTTGTATATTTCTAAGGATATATTTGTATCCATAAATAATTGTTGCTATCTCTAATAATAATAATAATAATAATAATAATAATAATAGATTTATTCTTTGTTTTAAACGTAAGTGTACCTATACATAACTGTAGATTTGTTTCTCTAATAATAATTTTAACAACTTACTTTGGGATCCTTGGGTTCCATGAGGGCAATAATAATAATATAATATAAGTAATACTAACTTACTTTGGGATCCTTGGGTTCCATGAGAGGCAATAAATAATATTAATAATATAGAATAATATAATATAATTAATAATAAATAATATAATACCCTACTTTGGGACCTTGGTTACATGAGAGCAATACTAATAATAATAATAATAATAATAATAATAATAATAATAATAATAATAATAATAATAATAACAACAACTTACTTTGGGATCCTTGGGTTCCATGAGAGCAAAGAGCAGCTTCGAGGTGATGCTCTTTACAGCGGCTCCCCAGCACTTTCCCAGCCTGACCGCCATGCTCTTCTTCTTGATGATGTCCTCTTCGAGGGCCATCATTCCACTCCAGCCGCCCGGTCTGACCGTCACGAGGGACCAGACGCCCTCGTCGGTCACTCCTCTGGCGCCCATCACGTCCACGACCTGAGGAGGACACAGGGGGGAGGGGGGTTACTACTCGATCAGTCAGGTGTTCATTAAGATGTAAATAATAATAATAAGTGAAAAGAACAGCATAAAGTGAATAGACGATACTAACTCAGGATCTAATTCTATAAACTGACTCAGAATATAGTTTTATATACAGACTCATGATCTGATTCCATAAACTGACTCGGGATTTAATTCTATAAACTGACTCATGAGCTGATTTTATAAACTGACTCAGGATCTGATTCTATAAACTGACTCAGGATCTAATTCTATAAAGTGAACTCAGGATTTGATTCTATAAAGTGAATCGGGATCTAATTCTGTAAACTGGCAATACATCATCGTTAGGACTCCTTACCTGTAGGTGAGGACAGCTTGCCCCCGCAGCTGCCAGAAGGGCATCGTGACCGCAGTATTGTAAGGTCAGCACCCGCAAGTAGCTCATTTTAGAAATGGACAGTAAAGTGACGCCCAGTTGTCGTCTGCTGAGCGTCCATACCGGGTCCTGCCACGAGAGAGAGAAACACTAGACTTGGGGAGAATTCTTCCCACTATAAACTCCCCTGTAGAGGAATAGTGCCATTAGTCATTACTGAAGGTTCTTTGCAGCTGCCCCTCGGCCCCTAGCTACAACTCCTTTCATTCCTTTTACTGTACCTCCGCTCATATTCTCTTCCGTCTATCTTACATAACACCCTCTCCTAACAATGGTCTCATGGTGCAACTGCTTTAAGGTTTTCCTCCTATTACACCTTTCAAACCTTTTACTGTCAATTTCCCTTTCTGCACTGAATGACGTCGTAGGTCCCAGCGCTTGGCCTTGGACCTAAATTTTACAAAGCTATGATCAAGGACTTATGATAAGTTACAGTCAAACACAATTTAGGAAGGTTTAAAAAAGTTAAGTTTTCATTCATAAAGTTACCTAAAACAAAGCTAGTATCATGGACAAGTTAATTGCAGCTCCAATAAATAAATCCCAATAATCCAGACGGCAGAACAAAGAGCTATTGATAACAGTAGTTTGAAGCTCTCTTTAACAAATTCGAGAGGACCACAGACTCGACTCTCGCTGAAACATTCAGACGATAAAAAGAACGGGAAATAGTGCTGAACTTTGTCCTCCTTACCTGTATCTGAAGGTGCGAAAGGCCCGTGAGTCTGGGCAGGAGATTGACGAAGGCGTCCCTGTAGAAGGTCCTGACGTGTATGAGCTCCAAGGAGGACGTCGCGGAAGAGAAAAGCAGTTCCAAGAGACGCAGAGTCACTGTGTCATAGACTCTCCAGTCGGCCAGCACTCGCTCCTGTGAATATTCAACGGATGCACGCCTGTTACCAAGTGGGTTGAATTGAATCGATTTCAATATAGAATTCAGGCCAAAGACCAGGCACTGGGACCTATCAGGTCATTCAGCGCTGAAACGGAAATCGACAGTAAAAGGTTTAAAAGGTGTAACAGGAGGAAATCCTCGCTGTTGCACTATGACTCCATTCAAGGGGAAGTTTGAGAGTAAGATGGAAGAAAGAGAATATGAAAGGAGGTACAATAAAAGGAACGAAAGGGGTTGCAACTAGGGGCTGAAGGCACGCTGCAAAGAACCTTAAGTAATGCCTACAGTGCATAAGGTGAACAGACGGCATACCCCCCTACCGGGAACATATTATTGCCAAGTGGAAAATGTCGGATTTTATTATTATTATATTATTATTATTCGGAAAATGATCCATATTCATATGGATCAAACCCACCAAAGGTGCCATTGACTTAAAATTCAGGCTTCTAAAGAATATGGTGTTCATTAGGAAGAAGTTACAGAAGGTAAAGGGAAATACAGAAAGAAGAGACCCCACTTATTAAAATAGAACAAATACATTAATAACTGGACAAAAATATAGTAAAATGCAAGGAGAATACCAGTAGGGTAGTAACGCATTGCATTGCATTGCAAAGGCTAGCACACACACACACACACACACACACTCACAAGCTCACCAGCGAAAGGACATTGATTTGTTTAAATGTCAGATAAAGAAAGTGGAACAAATTCCCAGTTCGAAAGGAAGCTTACATATAGCATTAATATTTACTTGAATGAGAGCAAACATAAGTAGTTAGATTACTCGAATAGTAAAGAGTCTATGATGACCAGTCGCTTGATTAATGAAATGTGCTCTAGTTATCTCTGGAACGAAACAATGAAGTTACAGAGCTCAATAATCACTCGAATTATGCAGTTGGCTTTAGTAACAAACAAGCTGAAGGAAAATAGTAAATTGAATAAAAGAATGAAGTTAAAATCAAGATACCTAGAAACTTGCTTTCTGAAGATTTTCCAACGTGTGCGTTGGGCGTATTGCCTTTCTGAACTTTAGGGTTGAATGAATATTTCAAGGAATTCCACGAAAACCTCTCTCTCTCTCTCTCTCTCTCTCTCTCTCTCTCTCTCTCTCTCTCTCTCTCTCTCACGGCTTCTTAGCCCTATGTTCCCTTGAGTTTCAGTGAGGCTTTTCACTTACTCGGGGAGTAAGCCTACAAGCTATTTTGTTGTTTTTGTTCTTGTGAGGGGCCGGGGGAGGGGGATAGGCTAGGTCTATGGGAAAGCCTAAAAAGGTCTGAAAAACGTGTTTCGCGTTGAGTTAAAGATACATGAATTTTAGGATTGGATACTTATTTATTTATTAAATTGAATATGTAAAATATAAATGTTGTGCATGCTAAACAGTACAGAACAATTATCTGTAATAAAAATATAGCGTATTTATTTCAATTTTCGTTGGTACAACAACGCGCTATTTAACCGTAGATTTTAACACGCGCCACAAGTAAGCTAGAGGTCGGATCATGCAATGTTCTTTTGCAAGATAGTTAACTCCACAATCAACACCATCTTTAACCGGTCTTGGGCCTTATTTCAACTTCACGAAAACCTGCAAAGTTATTATAATTCCAAGACACAGTAACAAATCGTGCGCTTCATGAATAATAGTAATGAGGTAAGGAGAAGAAAATAAGATAAAATAGGAAGGATTTTAGCCTCATTTGTCATTTAAAATCGTTCTATTTTGTTAAAAAAAATCTCTGTGAGTAAAATTCATCATTAAGAGTAATTAACTCCAATTTAGCATCGAGCTGAGCACTGCGGTCTCATTCAGTTTTAACTGTCAAGTTTTATTTAGTAAATTATTGTCATGTCGGAAGTTGTTGCCCTACAGTGATCTAATATTTCTCCGTCAATTGATCGGTGACATCAATTCACGAACAGTCTAATCCAAATCAGTGATATGCGCAGTTTCAATATATCAACTTACCCGTCATCATTCGCAAATTGTGCCTAGCGGTCACCACTTCAAGTACTGACCAGACATAATGGAACGTGTTGCTGCCTGGTAGTATAATTGTTGGTCGTCCGTCTGATGTAGACCAAACCTATACCAATTATTCAGCGAACATATTGCTTGGTTAAGAATAATTAGACTTCTGCCAGCATGAGTTCTTGCCTAGTGTAAAACGGCATAAGAAGCCTGGTGTAGTCATATGGACTCGGTC
>NC_061088.1:17905644-17973144 GCF_015104395.2 Macrobrachium nipponense | reverse complement strand
GCCTCAAAATGAAATGGTAAAAGTAAAGATTTTTGCACCAAACTTCGAAAACTGAAATATGTATTGAAGCTTTACATGATCTAGGGAATAGTATTTGTACAAATGTATACATACATACATACATACATACATACTACATACATACATACATACATACAGATACATACATATATAGATATATATATATATATATATATATGTGTGTGTGTGTACGTTGTATACATACCTATGTATATATGTATATGTACATATGTTTTACATATATAATTTAAAAACACACTCACATACACACACACATATTTATACTCGTATATATATGCAAGACGATATGCACTTGGACGTGTGCACATTTACTGCAATCAAGCACCATCAAGTCAAACAGCTTAAAAACTTAATTAGGGAACTGTCTGAAGGTATATTCGTTCCTGAAGAGCACCAAAAATGCTAAATCTGCTTTCTAAGAAAATATTATTTACGTCTCAAATTTCTAGGATGGTAAACAAGTACTATTGTACTAATAAGGTTGAATTGCTGGGACTATTACTGAGTAGTTTCTCTTTGCTTTATTTCTGTCATGGAAGACTCAGGTAGTGTATGCATAGATGTATATAATATATATGTATTTATGTGTGTATGTATGTATGTATGTATGTATATATATATATATATATATATATATATATATATATCTATAGATAGATAGATAGATAGATAATAAGATAGATAGATGCACGCACATACTACACCACTGAGTGATTATTATATATATATATATATATATATATATATATATATATATATATATATATATATATATATATAGTCTTTCATCCCCGAGGCAATTAAAACAGCCACAGGAAGGGTGATAACTGGTCTATTTATGTAGATAGTAACGAACTGATGATAATGGTTTTCTTTTAATCGTACAAAAACTGTTTTCGGCGGGATCTTATCGCAGGTCATTTTTACGAACATCAAAATAAAAGCTGTCAAGCACCTGGTCTGACCAGGTTTCTCTTTTTTCTATTTTATTTCTAATTTAACTTTACACAGGATTCGCTCTCTCTCTCTCTCTCTTAAATGAAGTTGGGATTTTTTTGTTCCTCTTTCTCTCTCTGTCTCTATCACGCATAAAATGAAGTTGGGATTTTTTTCTCTTTCTCGCTTAGATGAAGTTGGAATTATCTCTCTTCCTCGCTTAAATGAAGTTGGAATTTTTGTCCCTCTCTCTCTCTCTCTCTCTCTCGCTTAAATGAAGCTGGGATGTGCCCCCATCCGTCCCCCCTCTCTCTCTCTCTCTCTCTCTCTCTCTCTCTCTCTCGCATAAAATGAAGTTGTGATTTTTTTTCTCTCTCTCTCGCTTAGATGAAGTTGGAATTATGTCTCTCGCTTAAATGAAGTTGGGATTTTTTGTCTCCCCACCCCTCTCTCTCTCTCTTTCTCTCACGCATAAAATGAAGTTGGGATTTTTTTTCTCTTTCTCTCTTAGATGGAGTTGGAATTATCTCTCTTCCTCGCTTAAATGAAGTTGGAATTTTTTGTCCCTCTCTCTCTCTCTCTCTCGCTTAAATGAAGCTGGGATTTTTTTGTCCCCCCCCCTCTCTCTCTCTCTCTCACGCATAAAATGAAGTTGGGATTTTTTCTCTCTGTCTCTTGCTTAAATGAAGTTGGGATTCTCTCTCTCTTTAAATGAAGTTGGAATTTTTTGTCCCTCTCTCTCTCTCTCACGCATAAAATGAGATCATAAACAATCTATCCTAAAATTCCTGTATCTTTAACATAAGGAGAAACACCTTTTTCAGATCCTTTTAGACTTTTGAGTTGGGCTTTCCTACCCCCTACCCCCCCCCTCCACCCCAACAAGAGCATCAACAACAACAAAGTAGTGTGTAGGCTTACTTCCTAGTAAGAGGAAAAACTAAAGCATCAAGCTATTCCCAAGCACGCCATCCAAGCAAAAACATCACCATCTATCGATCTCGACCCTAAATTCGAACGCGCTGTTGACCCACCCGGTCGGGTCGAGCGTCGATTGATCGATTCCCGATACTGGATTATACTCCGATTACTATCGACGTTGTCATGAACTTGTACGTTGGTCGTTGTTATTTATAGTGAGCATACATTTTTAATAAGAAATTATCGTCATGAATCTTTATTATTATTATGATTATTATTTCCGGAAAGGAGAAAGCGCATTTCACGTAGCTGTAAAGGGAAAAACGTTCATGACAGTGAAGATAACGATGCATTCTTATGGAGAATAATATTATTATTATATAATATTATTATTATTTTCCATGCGTAGTTATCTTCACCCCTCATGAACGTTCTTCCTTTTACAGAAAGTGAAATGAGTTTCCTCCTTGCTGGAAGTAATAATCATATAATAATAATAATGATTCATAACGATAATTTCATATTAAAAGTGTATGCTCACTTTTAATAATAATAAAAAATAAAATAATAATCATTATCATTTTTATTATTATTATTCTCGTATAACAAACCAAAAGTCCATGTACCCATATGACAAACTTCATCAAAATAATATTCGTCCTGGGATAATACTAGTAGTAGTAGTTGACTACTTCGCCGCCTACGAATGGCTTTAGCCGGCTACAAACACTGTCATACGTAGAAAGACATGGCAGGCCATGACAGAACATACCTTGAAATAACAACTAATCAATAAAAATTATTCTCTCAAAAGAGAGAGAGAGAGAGAGAGAGATAGAGAGAGAGAGAGAGAGAGAGAGAGAGAGAGAGAGAGAGAGAGAGAGAGTCGGAAAAAATTTCAGTTGAGTATCCCTAAGATTCAACTAAAATGTTTGGTATTTGAACCTGGACTTAATTTCCCTTCCCATAATAATGCCTGCTCGCATTCGCAATAAAGGTATCGTAAATATCATTCCATAAATTGAAATGCTAAGAGCATAAACATATGCATGAAAAAAATAATGGAAATGAATCAAGTGAAAAAAAAAATTAATCTTACTCATGGTAGGGAACTCAGCTATACGCTATTAGGTTAGGTTTAATGTTTGAATATGTATATGTATATATGCCACATATATACGTAGATAGATAGATATAAACATACATATTGTATATATATATATATATATTATATATAGTATCTACTATATAAAAATGCATTTATTACCCAAAATCTTCATGCTCTCATACCAAGAAGGAAAAGTTCTCTTTACGTCATCTGATATGATTTCTAACTTTTAGTTATCCTTAGAATTTTTTTTTTCCTTTTTTTCGCATTCTCATACCAAACTTTCTTACATGTCATTGCCTTCGCAATGGTTGCAAGACATTTCCTGCAAGGGGTTGCAAAGCCTAAATCATCCCACTTGATTATACGTTAAGGTAGAGACCGTCCCGGTCAACACCTGACAATCATGATATGCAGGTGAATGGCATCCCTCTGGGGTTATAATTTTCCTTAACTGTTTTCCTGAAATTTCGAGAGAAACCAGATATTTCTGGTTCGTCTACGTCAGCCAGGTGGCGTGGCCGGGCGCGCCTTTCTCTTGGTATTCGTCTTATGTTTTTCTTCGGGGTGCTATAATACTATCTGATCATGCTACCTTTATTCTCCTGCCATTTTTTTTTTTTTATTGTTGGCGATTCGTTTGGCTATGTATGGAAGAAATCATAACCTGCACAACGTGTTGAGAGCCTTTCCAAGAGAGAGAGAGAGAGAGAGAGAGAGAGAGAGAGAGAGAGAGAGAGAGAGAGAGAGAGTAGTAGTAGCCAGTAGACCCCGTATTAAGGACAGTTTGCTAAGATACAAGACTGGACAGGCCACGATTTCATTCCTGAAGAATAAGCAATTAATATAACTCAAGATAAAAGCACACGATTATGGAACATGAAAAGAAGAAACACTAATTAATTAAGCAAGCTTCCAAAAATCAGAGACAGAACGAAAACTGAGTAACTGCAGGCCGCCTCCGTAGGTGGTTAGTGCCGTCAGTGGACCTCATGCGGTGCACTGTAGGCATTACTTAAGGTTCTTTGGAGCGTGCCTTCGGCTCCTAGCTGCAACCACTTTCGTTCCTTTTACTGTACCTCCTTTCATATTCTCTTCCTTCATCTTACTTTCCACCCTCTCCTAACACTTGATTCATAGTGCAATTGCTTTGAAGTTTTCTTCCTGTTACACCTTTCAAACCTTTTACTGTCAATTTCCATTTTAGCCCTGAATAACCTCATAGGTCCTAGTGCTTGGCCTCTGGCCTAAATTCTATATTCAACTCAACTTCAGGCCGCAGATTCTTCCCATACTTAGCCAAACACATCATCGACAATGAAAAATGGTTGGAGTATAGAGGTAGCATGACCAGATAGTATTAGCACCCTGAATAAAAACTCTAAAAAATACTAAGAGAAAGGTGCGGCTGCGGCCCACCTACCTGGCTGACGTAGACGAACCAGAAATTACTGGTTTCTCCTGAAGTTTTCGGAAAACACAAAAAAAAAAAAAAAATTATAGCCCCGAAGGATGCCATTTACCTGCATCGTGATTGGCGGGTGCTGTTGCCTGCGACGGTTCCATACTCATATTTACGTGCAATCAAGAGCAATAATTTAGGCCTTGCAAGTCTTTCTCAGGAACTGCCTTGCAACCCTTTTGAAGGCAATGGCAGGTAAGACATATTTATATGAGAATGCGAATATAGTAGGTCCCTTTTCTGAGAAATCTCGAAGGTGAGCAGTCATGTCGGATAACGTGTTGGGAACATGACTTACTAGTATTTATAAGTGCCTGAGGCTTTTGGGTGATGAATAATGCAAGATTACTTTGCCAGTAAAGATGCCTGACGCATGTTGAGAGAGAGAGAGAGAGAGAGAGAGAGAGAGAGAGAGAGAGAGAGAGAGAGAGAGAGAGAGAGGGCGCTACAGCTATGTAACAGGAAAGGTCAGTACGTCAACATTTGCAGCAGGTTAGACCTTTTCTTTGGACCTTGGTTAACCCTATACACTATAGTAGATTCACATCACCTTTGCATTTGATGTCCAGGCCAGTCCCTTACGACGCTCCTGATTGGCTGTTGATAAGCCAATCGCAGGGCTGGAAACTCTCAGTCTCTCTCGATAGTTCACATAGGCAGGATGTATGTATATGCCACCTCTCCTGAAGGATACGTCTTTCAAACGTATCCCTCAGGATAGGTGGAACGTGCATCCTGCTTATATGAACTCTCTGGAGACTGAGAGTTTCCAGCCCGGCGATTGGCTTATCAACAGCCAATCAGGAGCGTCGTAAGGGACTGGCCTAGACATCAAATGCACGGTTGATGTGAACCTACTATAGTAGAGTCCAGCTCATAGGCCAGAGCCGGACAACCGAAGTCATTTGTAATTACATCGACAAGACGTAGAAGAATCAGGGGGGGAGGGAGTTCTAAAGGGCTTATGAGACACCCCGTAAGGGGCTAGAGCGGTCAGTGCGCCTAGTGCGGTGCACTGTAGGCATTACTTGAGTTTTTTTGCAGCGTCCCTTCGGTCCCTAGCTGCAACCCCTTTCGTTCCCTTTACTGTACCCTCTTCCACCTTACTTTCCTTAACACTCTCCTAATACTTGATTCACAGTGTAACTACGAGGTTTTCCTCCAGTTACACCTTTCAAACCTTTAACTGTTAATTCCCGTTTCAGCGCTGAATGACCTCATAGGTCCCAGTGCTTGGCCTTTGGCCTAAATCCTATATTCAATTCAATTCTATGAGAAACGATGGCTACTCCAGTTCGTTTCGAGTCATGATTTTCAGACAGCTATCACTCACCGAGACGTGTGGCCCACTTAATGCTAAATCATAGGTACATATGGAAGCAGTGTTTCAGCACATCTAAGTTTTGTTCAACATGTTGAGGACGAATTAGAGTAACAGTAAGATTAACTTAAAAGATATCGGCAGAAATGTATGGAACGGAGTCTCGTAAATTCAATTTGCGTGTATAACGGATATTAAAATCAGATTTGTCGATTTGGCATGACTAAGAGTCGAAAGTTCATATTCTGTAAAAGAAAACTATTGAGATGGCTATTTTTCTGTCCGCCCTCTGATTTGAAAAACTACTGAGGCTACAGCACTGCAAATTGGTATATTGATCACCCACCATCCAATCATCAAACATACCAAATTGCAATTGTACTCCTTTAGCCTCAGTAGTTTTTATTTTTCAAGGTTAAAGTTAGCCATGATCGTGCGTCTAGCAACGCTATGAGTCAGGCCACTACCGGTCTGTGGCTGAAAGTTTCATGGGTCGCGGCTCACACAGCATTGTACCGAGGCCACCGAAAGGTAGATCTATTTTCGGTGGTCTTGATTATACTTTACAGAAAAATCGATTTTGTCAAAGAAACTTCGGAGAACTTTTCACTTGTCAGAATTGCCTGTTTTGGTGCATTAAAAAAATAAGTAAATAAAAAACTTGCTATTTACAACTGGACTTAGCGCAGGTAAATTCAAGGTCCTTGGGTGAACTTTTATCATGACCTTATGTCTTAGCTTGAAGAAAGGAGCTGGCTCATCAGCGACTGAGAGATGTCTATTAATATTAAGAATTTGTGCCTTTTTCTCTCTCTCAATCTTTCAGACCTAAGCAAATTGAGGAAGAACCTTTCACAGTTGGAACTTGAACAAAATAGCCAATGACTTAATGCCTCGACGTGGAGAAAGGACTGCATTCATAGGCAAACGAAAGTGACTTATGACTACAATAGTGTGATGACGAGTGACCTTCAGATCCTCAAGGTTCAATTTGAAATGAAAGCGGTCAGGCGACATCGCCACGTGCATCGAAGTGGTGGGCTAATAAAGGACAATTCTCTCTCTCTCTCTCTCTCCCCGAAATAAACTTCAAGTTGACAAGTCTTCAAAATACTCAGCGAAAGTGAAAGTCTCTTTTTATTCATGTGAGCGCACATCCACATTCCATATATATATAATATATATAGATATATATATATATATATATATATATATAATATATATATGAGTACTGATATTCTTGCACATCTATCCTTCCGAAAATTAAGCTCCTAATGCACATCACAGTAGAATTCAGTAAAATTTTGTAATAATTTACACGTAAAGGTGTAAAAGTATATATATACATACATACATAATATATGTCCACACGAGAAAAGTCGCTCTAAAAACAAATTACATAAAACACTAATATATCGAGTGAATGAGAGCACTCCGATCCGACGGCAATACTCTTTCGAAATACGTGTTAATTTATTTACGGGCTTCTGTTTTACAAACGCATGTAAAATACGTGTATGTATATATATATATATATATATATATATATATATAATATATATATATATATCATAATGAAATAAAGGTGTAATAGATACGACTGGAAGGGTTAGAGGCCACGAGAGTGAGAGCAGCAATCTTCATTGATTGCAAGCTTTGCATTCGCAGATATGGCTGTCCGTTTAATTCCCCCTAAAAAATAACCATCCCCGTCCGGATATGACGGTGGCGCGTGCCAACGTAGGCGTTAACCTTTTAGAAACTTCCCGTTTCCGGACACGTCCACTTATTATAATTCAAAACATGGAGGCGATTGAATAGAACATGACGAAAAGCCCCATGCAATACAGTGACTATAAATGTAAATTAGAATAGCACAGATGAAATGAATCAGTCATTTGCCGACGTTCCCCACTCGCGGTGCACTGTAGGCTTTACTTTAGCTTCTTTGCAGTGTCCCTTCGTACCGTAGTTGCAACCCTTTTTCATTCCTTTGACTGTACCTCCGTGCATATGCTCTTTCTTCCATCTTTATTACCACCTTCTCCTAACAATTGTTTTTATAGTGCAACTGCTAAGAGGTTTTCCTCTTGGCACACCTTTCTACTGTCAGTTTCCGTTCCAGCGCTGGATGACCTCATAAGTCACAGCAGCACTTGGCCTTTGGCATAAATTCTATATTTCATTCCAGATGCTGGAGTTTTGAACCAATTTTGTCTGGTATTTGTCAGTTTGCTTTGAATCTCACTTTGCATCACAGCCTGTATGTGAATGGTTTGCTTCCAACAAGTACTTTTTAAACAAGAAGTCAAGTTTGTGTCTGTTTACTTTTGTATCTAAGAACTGAACATATGAATTGTAGTGGAATCGTAAGTTTGAAAATTGATTTTTAATTCCTCCGGTGGTTTTGGAACATTTAAAATATTTTTTTTTTGGGGGGGGGGGGGGGAAAAAAAACAAATTTTTTTTTGTTTGTTTTTCAGTTTTTTCAGTTGTAGTAATATGTACCTAATTTTGCTGCCTCCTCACCATTAACTTTGAACTTCAATCTTCTTCCTTCTTCTTCTTCTTTCCCACCGTTATCCCTACACTAGGGTCGGTTGCCTGATGCGCCTTCTCCACTATACCTTCTATCAAAGACATCATTCTTCACCAAACCTCTTCTCTCCATAACTTCCTTCATTTTAGCTCGCCATCTATAATTCTCTGTCTCCCTCTCGATCTTCTTCCTCTTAACAGGTTCATCCCAAGCCCTCTTATATTCAAGCAAACCAAAATGGCAATCTATTTCTGTCCGCCAATACTCAGGGCCATATTTGATAATCATTTATTTCCTAACCGTCTTTGGCGCTTTTTCTTTCCGTATCAAACCCCATCTTTCTCGTAGCAGAATGATAGCTTTTATCAAGCATAAGCAAGTTTTTATGAGCGTCCACTATCACCGAAGGTCGTGGGACACATTAACTCCTACCTCCCACCAAAGAGACACAGACTAATCTCTAAATTCTTGCCAAACAAACGCAGTGATTGTTGGTAATTCCAACCAAACAAGCAAGCATTGTATTCTCCTACCTCCCAGCAAACAAACGTGATGCAGACTCCTGATTTTCATAACACAAGCTTTAGAGGCTCCCAGCTCGCTTTTAAAAAAATAATCTGTTCCCAGTCCCATCAAACAATAACATACGTAGGCTTCTCTAGCTCTTACGAAATGACCACACAGCACACTTTACAATCTCCACCAAACAAGCACAATGTAAGTAGTACATAGCTCCCACCAAGGGAACACTGTGTTGGCCCTGAGCGAGCTCCCATCGTACAGACACACACATGCACACACACACACACGTGTAGGTCTGAACTTCCACCAAAGGAACAAGAAATGTAAGAGCCTTGCACCTAACAAATAAACATGCAGTGTAAACGACTAACTCCTAAAGAAAACCTAACATCAGGTGTTACCAATTAATGCAATGCAGCCTAGCTTAAGCACAGTGCGAGCTCTTTGTCCCCATCAACCAAACACAATTTAGGATCCAACCGAATTAACACATAATGCAGTAGACCACTTGCTTGTAGCAAACAAGCACAGTGTACGGGACACGTATTTCCCAATAAGCACATACTCCCATCAGAGAGGCACAATGTAGGCTCCTGACTTCCGCTAGACAAACACATACTGTAGCTTCTGGGTGGTCAGATGGGACGCTGTTAAAATATCCTAAAATCACGAGAATAAAGTAGAATAGAATTTAGGTAAAAATCCAAGCGCCGGACCTATGATGTTAATTAGCGCTGAAACGGAAGCTGACAAGAAAAAAGGTTTTAATTAAAGGTGTAACAGGAGGAAAACCTCAAAGCAGTTGCACTATGAATCGGTTGTTAAGAGAGGGATGAGGAAAGATGAAAGAAAAAATATGAGCTGAGGTAAAGTACGAGTAATGCAACTGGTTGCAGCTAAGGACCGAAGGGACGCTGCAAAGCACCTTTTAAGTAATATCTTCAGGTGCACTGACGGCGCTACCCCACAAACGGGACCGAGAATAGAGATACAGTGCCACCGAGACCAACGGTGCCACCATCTATGCCTTCACTTTCCCCAAAATCTCCATACTCCTCTCTTTAGACTTTTGACTTTCCCTCTCGAGCTGCGACGCCTTGGAACGTTTTCTCTTCGAAATGCACTTCCCTCCCCCTTCCTATAACCCTCCAAGTCATTCAGATCGACTTGACTGGCAAGGTGAGTGACAGGTCCGAGTGCCCTGACTTCATGAAAGGCCCTTTGCCAATAGAAAAGGATATACGCATAGAAAACGACACCCCCATACGATGTACCCCGTGACCTCAAGCTCTGGTCCTCGTGTGAGATACAGCGGGTTAATTATGTTCTCCCTTGAGGTTTATGCAAGATATCAAACGGCGTTTAATTTTACATTTTGCAATAAGCATTTTTTTTCTGACTAATTGCTTGCAGAGGAGGAATGTGAAATTTAAAATGTTAAAAAAAAATAAAAAAAACGGGTTGGCTGTAACTTGTAAATATCTAAGAATAAATCCATGATGGCTGGTATATAATGAGAGTTAATGTAAATACATCATCTACAAGTGATAAACGTCCAGATGACCTCTACTTATATATCTTTTTCGTAGTTTTGGCTTTAATCCTAAGACTTGAAAACATTCCTTAAGTTCTGTTTTGGTTTGATTATGTAAAAAGAACACAGAGTAGAATAAAAAATATTCTACTCAATGGACAACGCTCGTAATGGAGTGTTGTTGAGTCAAGAGCCATGAATATTTGATCTAATTTGAGCATTACATCACCTTGAACGTGGTTTATCATTCAGTCTAAAATATAAGATGGTGAACATCATAAAGGCCTTGGCTTCTATAAACACACACACACACACACATATATATATATATATATATATTATATATATATATATATATACATATATATAATATATATATATAGATAGAGAAGAGTAGAGAGAGAAGAGGAAGAGATGAGCAGAAAAAAACGGGGGGAGGGAAGATTGAGAGAGAGAGAGAGAGGGGGAGAGAGGAGGAGAGCAGAGAGACGAGAGAGAGAGAGAGAGAGAAGGAGAGAGAGAGAGAGAGAGAGAGAGAGAGAGAGGCTGCGGTCTGAAGTAGATAAAGAAGTTGCTTATTCTTGTACTTGTCTCTGAAAAACTACCTTTCGTAGCTTTACATTTTCCGAAAATAATATTTCTGAACAAAGTGTGGTGTAAAATTTACCGGTAAGAAGCGCGCTCGCGCACACACACATATATATATACACTAAATAAAACGCTATATGTATCCAAGCTCTCAATGGCCATTTGATAAGTATGCAGTGCGGAGAGCTTAGCTCGAACTTCGGGACGGTATGTAATGTCCACTTGGGTTGGGAGTTTCTCTTTTAACCTTTCCATTATCAAAGTAAATTTTGACTATGATAACTAAATTAAATCATACCTATATATATTTTTTAAAAATATAAATTTAATATATATATATATATATATATATATATATATATAATATATATATTATATATTATATATATATATAAGTGTGTGTGTGTTTACTTCAAGAGAAGTGTTAGAGAGTTTATAGCGATTCAAGTCCCTGGTGTTTTCTGTACAGCCCTTGTGTTGGCCCATGGGGAGTTTATCGAGTTGACGATGATGAAATAGCCCCGGAGATACGGTTTCAAAAGAATTAAAACCAGTAAAGGGTTCTTGAGTATTTTTACTGTGAGCCCCCTGTTAGGTCTCCAGGTTCTTTTTTGTTTGTTTTTCATCTGTAGTGTATATTGTTTATAACATCAACATGCGCGTAAAATATATACGCAAATAGTCATCAGCTTAGAAGTGATTTTGGTAACGTAAGGTAACATTATTCCGGCGAGCTGGATCACACTTGGGACTGGTTACGTATGATGTGAATTATGAAATCGTGATCTTCCTTACATCAACTTTGTGACAGATGTATAAGAAGTGTCAGTCTAATTTCATTTTATTCTTGGGAACCTTCTACCCTTACATGTCAAATTAATTGGAGGAAGGCTTATAAAATCAGATGGTGGATTATGTTCATTACATGCTCATGTGTACTATCGTACTATTTAACCTCACTGCGGATCGGCATGGTTCCGCATGTAACAGTCTACGGGAAATAAACTATACGTTTAGATTTGCCATCGTCCGGGCAAGGGTCAGCTTGTCTCATCGCTGGCTCTTACGTCACTATACAGAATAAAAGATACCTTTGTCGGAACTTCTAGACGGCAGGTTGCTTTATTGGTATAGAAACTTGCTATCTCAACGCTTTCCCGTAGCCTAGCTTTTTTTATTATTATTATTATCCACATATATATTGTGAGTAAAACACTCGCTTCATTGGCATGAGTGACGGATTTGAATTTCATGCAAAACATGGTTATGTCTCTGTTTGCATACACAATGAGTCTAAAACCTAGTCGATTGTATCCAGTGCCAGCCAATTTCAGATACGCCTAGCAACTTCATCCTAAACGAGAAGTTAACACTCGGAGTTACCATCTATAAAGGGAAAATGATAGTCCAGTCATCTAAGTTAAGCAAAATTAGGTAAGGTCAGTAACTGGATGGATGACCACTAAGAAATACCGAGGCCGTGGGCTTCCTTATATATATATATATATATATATATATATATATATATATATATATATATGTGTGTGTGTGTGTGTGTGTGTGTGTGTGTGTGTGTGTGTGTGTGTGTGTGTGTATAGGCCCGGGATATCAGTGGGGCAGGGCGAGGAAATACCAGCCTTATTCAAAGTCGACTTGCGAAAAACCGAAAGGGTTAGCTACACCTTTTGGCGCGCCCTCTGTAAGGGGAAAAGCGTTAGGAAAATATTACCCACACACACACACTCACTATATATATATATATATATATATATATATATATATATATATATAGATATATATATATATATATAAATGTGTGTGTGTGTGTATGTATGTATATGTATATGTATATAGTATATATATATATATATATATATATATATATATATATATATATATATATATATACGATTTGATACATCTGATACGCCACGAAACGTCTAATCACTGGACTTTGCGAATACCCTAGACAGAAGCCATATGCCGGTCCAGTGAAAGATCGATATTCCAACGATTTCTATGAGAGAGAGAGAGAGAGAGAGAGAGAGAGAGAGAGAGAGAGAGAGAGAGAGAGAGAGAGAGATTTATGTCTAATTATTTTTTTTAAAGATATATGCCTACTCATTCCTTTATTCAGTGTTGATAGAAAAGAGAGCCAGTCTTTTCTAGTCTTTAAAAAAAAATCCTTGGTCTAAAAGCGATTAAATGAAGTAGTCAAAATACCTGCAGCTATATAGTACCTACCAGGTGTTCCGTTATCATGTAGTACCTACAATTGCTGAAACATGTCACACCATCACCTCATATTCAACGTAATTCACTATTTTTATTTGTACTTTCTTACTGACTCGAAGCTATCTTTATATCTAGAATGACGTCAATGTCACTACATGTAAATAATATATGATTTTTGGTTGAATTGAAGCTGTCGCTTTCAATATCCAGTAAAATATGATTGGCATTAAATATCTTTTATATGTCGATTTAATATGACGTCAGAATTCGCCGTCTGGTCATTAATTGCAGTATTTAATCGATCCGAAGCTATTTCATCCATTATCACGTAAAACGTACGTGTTCATTACAGGTAAGACTAAGACTTAACGTGCATTATATGACCCTTAAAATATCTGCCTTATCTATTAGGAAATGACGTAACGACCACGTTCACACCTTTAAATTTTATATTTCATTAGTTTATTCTACAGCCACAATGCCTTAGAAAAACTCAATGAATACACAATAGCGTTTATTGGCCACCTAGGCCAAAACTTTACTTTTACACATTTTTTTTCAAAATGAGAAAACCTGCGATATATAATTTGATAAAACTTGAAGTCACGCTCATCTCTGTGATAGCATATCATACAGGAGTTTGTTAAGAAAATTTTCGCTTAAATGCAATGCAAAACTATTGGTGGTGTGTTCTGACTGTACTGTAATTATTATCCCGCCACCTTCATGTATCGGCAAATAATACCACTACAGCTAACAAGTTGAGCACAACTAAAATTTACAAGACGCTTGTAAAGGGCGAAGCACCTACCTTTCTGCCCGAGGATAACAAAATACCAGTGTTGAATGGGCAAGCAGACACGTCACTTCCACTAAGATATTTTGGCAATGATTCCCTTACTCAGCCTTGGTTGACGACTCGAGTCATCGTCGAGAGAGCCACCAAGCGCTAGAACCACACCTCCCGACTGCTGAGTGACAACTGAAGCTTAGAGTTAAGTTAGCCGCCGACGCCGAGTCACTTGTCTCACTCTCAGTTGCAGTGGTTGAATTTGGTGTGCAACTCTCGTTCACTCTTCTTCTTCCTCTTTCTGGGGAGTGTTTTGGTTGTCGGTCGCCAAGTAGCGGCATACTTCACATATTTTCCTTGTTTACAGACAAGTGATGTTGAGTTCTCTGTGGAAAGACTATAAATTCTCTAACGCATGTAGTGGTTTACATAAGGGAACTTTACCTTAACAAGCTAGATTAAATACTGGTACTAGTCGTTACAGCAGGGCTATTCTCTGGCCATATCTCGATGGAGGGATGAGTGAATCTGAGTGATGTCATAGTCTTTGTTTAACACTGACCTTTCTCTGAGCGCAGCAGCCGTGTAGGCCTTCCCCATTTACCTGATATAAATGTTACTGCAAATGTAAACAGTAACATATATTCTCCCCGATTAATTTCGTCTACAGAACTTTGGCTGTTACAAAGGTATATTTATAGCTATTCGCATACTGCGTTTAATCACCCTGGTTTATATAGCAGTGATTAACGCACTGTGATCAGAATATAATTCTCTCTCTCTCTCTCTCTCTCTCTCTCTCTCTCTCTCTCTCTCTCTCTCTCTCCCCACGCGTTTATGCATGAATGCGTAAAGTCACTATGCTGATTTCATCTTGTTTTCAGTCACACCAGAAATCATCATTTTAATGTAGTTTATCTGAAGATGTCTGACAGGTTATGATGAACTTGTGTTGCTAGTTCAGGTAATTTTCTTGCTATTGATAATTGAGGTTGCTTCTACTAGCATGGGACGTTGTATTTGTTCGTGAAGTGTAACTCTAATGATCAGCACACTCAGACTGGTAAAAAAAAAAAAAAAAAAAAAAAAAAAAACAGCCTCTAAGTAAATGCAGTCTTTAGGGACAGAGCGGCAGAGTGCTTTAAATAGTAATAGCCTGGGAAATTACCTCTTAACCCACTAACCTTTTAAAAGTGTTTTGACGTGAACAAAAGATTTTGTTTACAACTGCGGCATAACTAGTTTAAAACGGTCTGTTTAATAAACGCTGTTTCTTTACAGTGCACTTTTATATATTATATATATATATATATATATATATATATATATATATAATATATATAATATATATCATATGTGTGTATGTGTACACGAAGACACCACATTTTATTTGTTTATGCATGGAGGCGTGTGAGTTTGTGTGTGTGTGTGTGTGAATGAATGAATGCACCGTATGTCTCACAAAGGTTCTCGTCGGAACCGAACTAATCTGCATCGATCCGGAATTAGGAAAATTACCACGTAATAGAGGGCTGGTTGCGACGAATGACGAATCCCTGACGGCCGTTTTAAGCCTTTAGTAGTTTCGTAACCACTTCCTCTGACGCAAAAAGAAAATAAAAAGGAGGGAAAGCAAGATAAATTCAGAAGGAAAAAAAAGTGCATCGTCAGGAGCGCTCCCCGTGCCACTCCTTTGCTGTTAGAAGGATCTCCTAGGACTGACACGCCCCCTCTCCCTCTTCCTCTCCCTTATTCCCCTTTCGTTATCCCTCCATCTTCTCCTCACTCGCACCTGTTCTCCTCTTACTCACATCCGGGCTTACTTTACTTTGCTTACTTTATCTTCCCGCCACTGGCCAGTGGCATGAGGCTGATACAGTTCGTCCTCATCTGTCTCTATCCCGAGCCATTTCCCTCGCTTCCTCTTGGTTCTGGATTTCATCTTCAAGATCTCTGACAATTATGTCTATCCACCTCGTTCTTGGTCTACCCAGCGGTCTTCTTCCTATTTCTCAACATGTCCAAACCATTCCATCATAGCGCCTCAGTGGCGTGGTTGGCATGGTGTTTGCGTCCCACCTCGGTGGTCGCGTGTTCGATTCTCGGCCATTCCATTGAGGAGTGAGAGATGTGTATTTCTGGTGATAGAAGTTCACTCTCGACGTAGTTCGGAAGTCACGTAAAGCTGTTGGTCCCGTTGCTGAATAACCACTGGTTCCATGCAACGTAAAAGCACCATACAAACAAACAAACAAACCATTCCAGTCTTACCATCTTCAGCCTGATACGGACTGGCCTTTGCCTCAGTCTCATCCTGATGTCTTCATTCCTAACAAAATCGTCCCATTTAATGCCAAGTATCCTCGTCAGCAGCTTCACATCCGGGCTCCGAGACCAAAATTAGACCTAACTCGGTATAGGACAGAAAGTAAACAAAAAAAGAAAAAAAAAAGAACTTGATTCACTCAAGCACAGGCACGCATATGCACGCACCAAACAAGTAATCAAAGGTTCTATAGTAGATTCACATCAACCGTGCATTTGATGTCTAGGCCAGTCCCTTACGACGCCAATCATAGGGCTGGGAACTCACAGTCTCTCTCGAGAGAGTTCATATAAGCAGGATGTATGTTCCACCTCTCCTGAGGGATATTTTTGAAAGACGTATCCCTCAGGAGATGAAACACAGATCATACCCGTGTGAACTCTCTCGAGAGACTGAGAGTTTCCAGCCCTGTGACTGGCTTATCAACAGCCAATCAGGAGCGTTGTAAGGGACTGTCCTAGACATCAAATGCACGGTTGATGTGAATCTACTATAGTAGTCACACGCATCGTTTTCGCGGCATTCTTATCTGGTTTCTTTCTTCTGTGGACAGAAATAGTTGAATCATATGAGTAATACACCTGGTTTAATCAGTCTGAAACTTGTGAAATGTCGTGATAAATTAGGTTCGTATGTTTTATGCATTTATGCATTTATCCCGCAGCTCAATAACCTTGTATCTTCTCCACGGATGCTAGAAGGCTCCCAGGATTTTGATTTTGATCTTAAACGAAATTATTATAAGAGGTAGTTTCCTCTCTTGATCTTCCTCTTTCGATCCCAGTCCACCTTCCAGAGCAGCCCACAGTCCCAGAGCAGCCCCACAGTCCCAGCCCAGCTTCCATAGCAACCAACAGTCCCAGTCCACCTTCCTAGGCTAAGTGGCTGTGAGAGGTAATCAGAATCCACAAGAAACTTGACCGAGCGCGTGACTTCTGCGTTGACCCAGATCTTGAAAATGCATGTAGAAACACCTGCTATCCGGGACAAGTGTGTGCTACTCGTTTAACAGAACGGTGACGTCACAGCTCCACGCTGCCAGGAACAATGGATCATTCGTTCTCTTTCCAGTATGACTGATATGATGTTGAAGCTCGTATGTTCCGAATAGTTGACGACAGTGCTTGAACAGGCAGCGTGCATCTTTGCCCTCAATTTCAGACAAAAGTTTCTCAAGTGGTTTTAAGCGGTTTATCTTTATTTACTCAGTATAGTCATCAGTGTCGTAGAGATAAAAACAGGTTTCCCTATTTTTGTTCTTTCAAAGATAAAAACAAGAGAACTGGCTCATATAATTATGATCTTTTACGCAACATTTTTGCATTATTGGTCATGTTAATTTGCATACATCTTGACCAGTAATAATAGCAATTATTTTCCACGAGAGAAAGGAATGTAAAAAAGAAAAAGAAAAGAGAGGAAACGTGGATGTACTCAGGAAGTGGTGTACATTCTTCGTGTGCATTTGAGCAGGTGGTCGAAAGAAGAAACCATGATTTGTACAAAAACGGCCACGGAGGAGGACCCAAAAGAAGAAGGAGAAGAACCCAAAAAGAAGAAGAATACTCCAAAACAAGAAACGAAGAAGAACCCAAAACAAGAAGTTGAAGAGAAAAAGGAAGAGTCCAAACAAGAAGAAGAAGAAGAAGAAGAACCCAAAGCAAGAAGAAGAAAAGGAAGAATCCAAAGCATGAAGAATAAGTAGACGAAGAAAAATAACCCAAAACAAGAAGAAGAAAAGGAAGAAGAATCCAAAGCAAGAAGAATAAATAGAAGAAGAAGAAGAACCCAAAACAAGTATAATAAGGAGAAGAAGAAGAAGAAGAAGAAGAAGAAGAAGAAGAAGAAGAACCTAAAACAAGAAGAAGAAGAACCCAAAACAAGAAGAAGGAAACGAGCCCAAAACAAAAAGAGTAATAAGAAGAAAGCCAAGCAAAGAGAAGACGGAAATACACAATAACTCATAAGAAGAGCAACATCAACAACAAAAACAACACCAAAACAAAGTAAGATTAACAATAGTATCAAAAACTGAAATCAGGAACTGTCGAACAACTTAAAAGGAAAGAATGAAGAATAACAGTAAAACAATAATCCCGAAATAAATGCGAAGAGGAGCAACAACACACAGAATCAATATGAATGGGAGCAACAACAATAGCAATCACTATGAATTACAGCAACAACACCCAACTTCAATACGAAAAGGAGCAACAACAACCGAAATCAATACTAATGGGAGCAACAACACCCAAAATCAGTGCGAGTGGGAGCAACTACATCCGAAATCGGGTTGGAAAGGAGCAGCATCACCTAATATCAGTAAGAAAAGAACAATAACAACCGAAAATCAACACGAAAAAGGAGCAACAAACCTGAAGTCAATACGAAAAGGAACAGCAACAACGACCGAAAATCAGTCAACGAAAAAGGAGTAACAGCACCCGACGTCAATACGAAAATGAGCAGCAACACCTGAAGTCAACACGGAAGGGAGAAACAACAACCTGAAATTACAAAAAAAAAAAAAAATACAAGAAGAACAACAACCTGAAATTACAAAAAAAGGAATACAAGAAGAACCAACAACCTGAAATTACAAAAAGCCGGAAGAAATAAACAACCACCATCCCAAAAGAAAAGAAAACAACAACAATCCAAAAACAAGGAGGAGGAGAGTAATATAAACAACAATAAATCAAGGGAGGAGACAAAATCACGATAAGTTCAAAAGTGAGACGTGGGCGGAATACTGTAGGCGTGATTCACATGGCGAAGGAGTCGAATGACACAGACACCTACTGATGGCTGGAGGTGTGAGAATTTGTCCTTCCTTATTCCTTTTGTGGCTTGAATGGTCACCTCTCTCTCTCTCTCTCTCTCTCTTATATGTGGTTCAAATGGCCATTTCTCTAAAATGGACAGTTATTTTTATTCTCTCTCTCTCTCTTCTCTCTCTCTCTTTCTCTCTCTCTTATATGTGGTTCAAATGACATTTCTCTAAAATGGACAGTTATTTTCATTCTCTCTCTCTCTCTCTCTCTCTCTCTCTCTCTCTCTCTTATATGCGGTTCAAATGGCCATTTCTCTACGTTTTTAGGGGCTAAAATGGACAGTTATTTTCATTCTCTCTCTCTCTCTCTCTCTCTCTCTCTCTCTCTCTCTCTCTCTCTCTTATGGTTAAAAATGGCCATATCTCTTAATTTCTTTTTCATGGCATTAGATGGACATTTATTTACACAATTGTTACTGTTATTTTATGTTTTTATTTTTATTTTTTTTATTTTTACGTTTAATCATGCGTAAATGACCTCTCTCTCTCTCTCTTCTCTCTCTCTCTCTCTCTCTCTCTCTCTCTCTCTTCAGTTACTGTTATTGTATCTCTATCGTCGTTACTTTGTTTTTAACCGTAATTTTTTTAGCAGTATTTACTCTTGTGTCAGTTGCTTCGCCGTCATATCGTTAATTCACTCTACAAGTAATTTTCTACTTTTTTCTGTGTCTTTGGTTGCATTTATTTTGTATGGTGTAGTCTTTATTTAGGCTTATACGAAGCGTATACTGAGAAAACCATTAGATAAAGTGGATTACTAAGAAAACGATGGAACCGGTTTGCCTTGTGTGTGAGAGAGAGAGAGAGAGAGAGAGGAGAGAGAGAGAGAGAGAGAGAGAGAGAGAGAGAGAGAGAGAGAGAGAGAGAGAGAGAGAGAGAGAGAGAGGAGGGGGGGAAGGGAGAGGGGGCAATATTCTCACGGATACGATGGCAATATCAGATGCATTGATCATATCAGCCCCTGTCTATTGCAATCAGAGTTATATATAACGATGATTTTAATATACGTAGTTTTGTTATTGTTATTCTTGTTATTGTTTTGGTTATTTTTGTGTATGAGAAATCCCCAAGGACAAAAGTTACTCTTTCTGTTCTCCTTCAACTCGTGTTTTCTCGAAGATTTTTTTTTTAACAAAGGAAGAATATATTTTTTATAGTCTACAAATATTTTTGCTTCAAGATTCCTTCCTCAATAAAAGACAAGAATAAGATATTCTTTCATAACCTCCTCCTTGAGTTTCTGTCATTTGCAATCAAATAATATGGAAACGCCAACCATTCTTTACGTCTCGGACTCTTCATTTTATTTTTTTGAGCATTTTTTCTGAAAAAAAGGTGTAGTTAATTGCGGTTTCTCAATTGCATTTAGGCCACGTTATAACCCATGACCCTTGACCGCTGCTAAAGTTTGTTACAAGTGCCAGTTACGCTGCTTTCAGTTTTCAGTAAAAGAAAACTATTGAGATGTCTTTGTTGCTCGGTCCGCACTCTTTCTGTCCGCCCGTAGATTTTAAAAACTACAGAGGCTACAGGGTTGCAAATTTGTATGTTGATCATCTACCCTCCAGTCATCAAACATACCAAATTGCAGCCCTCTAGCCTCAGTATTTCTTTTTATTTTATTTAAAGTTAAAGGTAGCCATTATCGTGCATCAGGCATCACGATAGGTGCCAACAGTTACATATTTTTTCTTGTATCTAGAAACTGAGGATGTCAAACCTGACATTCGACCTTCCTATTTTAACGGACAGAAATTCGGCGAAGACTATAGTCTTTGCGACGCCAGCTTACAGCACCAATCAATCCCACACATCGGACGGCAAGGTATATAATATCCTTATCAGTACCGCAAGTGTAGATTCCACTTCTTCCATTATCTCGTATCACAGGTGTTATCATCCGCCATTGCCATCTGTCCCCCATATCAAGGTGAGGAAGTGGAGATGACAATGAAAACACAGATAACTTTTTATCTCTGTGTTATCGCTCCTGTGTGAATTAAGGCGCCTGCCTCTCGTTGTTTTCATCAAGACGAATTTTATGAATGGATGAACAGCAACTGCGTCAAGAATATCATTTAAAATGCAAACGGTTGCCTCGAAATATACTCATATATATATAGTATGTATATATATATATATATATATATATATATATATATATATATATATATATATATATATATATATATATATATATATATATATATATATATATATATATATATATATGAATAACTTGATCACGAAGTATATAAAACGTGATGCTTTGTATAAATAAAGGTTTTTTGCCACGAAGGAAAAATGAAAAAGCAAGATAGCCGAGATAGCCGAGTACTTTCGGTCCTGAACACTCGGCTATCTCGCTTTTTCATTTTTCCTTCGTGGCAAAAAACCTTTATATATATATATATATATATATATATATATATATATATATATAATATATATATATATATATATATATTATATCAGTAAAATGCCCATTAAAACACTTTGGTTTCAAGCTAAGGACTATATTTCGGTGGACTGACTCCCACCCTTATCAAGCAGTGAATGACAGAAACATAGTCCTTAGTGTTTTAATGGGTATTTTATATATGAGACGTATCCTGTTTTAACAGAATTTATTTACACACACACTCACACACACACACACACACACACACACACACACACACACACACATATATATATATATATATATATATATATATATATTAATATATATATATATATATATATATATGACGAATTTAGTGACAATTAAGGTAAAAAAACAACCCATTTTTACACTGATGAATATATTAGATTTTCCATTTTTGTTCCCCCGTAGATTGGCTAGTGCCACCAGTGAGCCTCACGCACGGTACACTATGATATACATTAAGGTTCTTTGTGGAGTCCCTTCTGTCCCTAGCTGCAGCCCCCTTTCATTCCTTTTGCTGGACCTCCGTTCATATTCTCTTTCTTCCGCCTTGCTGCCCACCCTCTGCTAAGAGGTTTTCCTCCTGTTACACCTTTCAAACCTTTTACTTTCAAAGTAACCTCTCAGTGCTGAATGACCTCATAGGTCCCAGCGCTCGGCCTTTGGCCTAACTTTAGATTCCATTTTCATAATTATCCGTTCATTATGTTCACACCGTTCACTAACGGTTCCTTTTATATACGGTATTACTCCGAACAGATCTGCAAATCTTATCTGATTATCTCCGGAAGAAGGTCATGTGTGTACCCGGTTCGTTGTTCTGTTATCAGGACTGGTACTCAGGAAAGGAGAGGATGTTTTTGTCCAACTTTTTGGTTTTCTGAAAAGAAAGCTATTGTGTCGGCTATGTCTGTCCGTCCGCACTAAATTGTCCGCCCTCAGATCTTAGAAACTACTGAGGCTAGAGGGCTGCAAATTGGTGCGTTGGTTAGCCACCCTCCAATCATCTAACATACCAAATTACAGCCTTCTAGCTTTAGTAGATTCTATTTTATTTAAGGTTAAAGTTAGCCAGCCATAATCGTGCGTCTGGTAACTATATAGGACAGGCCAGCACCGGGACAAGGTTAAAATGTCATGGTCGTTTCATACAGCATTATACCGAGACCACCGAAAGATGGATCTATTTTCGGTGTGCTTGATTATACGCTTTACCAAAGGTCCATAGGCATTGGGCTGTATACAGAAAACTCGATTGCGCCGAAGTTTTTACTTGTTACGTTTTGAAATCACTTACTCCGCAAAAGGAGTATATTCCATCCGTTGCCTGTTTTCAAGTGTCTTGCCATAAAAGGCGAATGTTTTATCCAGTTCGTCTACTTGTAAATCCCAGAGTGAAGGAGTTTTCATCCAGTTATTTTTTTCACGTACTTTACTATCCAGACAGAGATTAATGTTAAATTCTTGAGATTGGATGTTTTCATGCAAGTGTTTTTTTCAAGTACATTGCTATCCAGACAGAGAATGTTTTTATTATGTTTTCCTAGTTTTTCTTATTCTAGCCCGTTATCCTTGAAGAGGAACTGGTTTCATTCATGCAGTCTATTTAAATCTTGTGATTTTGCAGAGAAATTGAGGTTTTAGTCTTGGTTGTTTTGTCAGCATCTTACTCCGTCAGTAGATGTACGAAGCGAATCACAATTAGGTTTTCAGGATGACTTATCATTCCTAGTAACTAGTATATTTGAAAATAAATATATTAGTCGAATGAACACGTGTATATATATATATATATATATCATCAGTAGTGCACCATATCTAAGCTGTCAAGAGTTAGTTAATTATATCTTAGTTTAACCAGACCACTGAGCTGATTAACAGCTTCCTAGGGCTGCTGGCCCGAAGGATTAGATTTATTTGCGTGGCTAGGAACCAATTGGTTGCCTAGCAACGGAGCCTACAGCTTACTGTGGTGTCCGAACCACATGATATCGAGAAATGAAATTCTAATCTCAAGAGTTAATTAAAGACCTAAGGTCTTATTGATGGCAAATACTGTACATTTGTTTACAGTTAGAAAGATGATTTATAGTATCTCTCTCTCTCTCTCCCTCTCTTCCTGTTGAACGAGTGGTTTACGTGCTCGCCTACCGATCCGGTAGTCGCTAGTTCGATTCCTTGCTCTGCCAACGTTGAATCAGAGGAATTTGTTTCTGGTGATTAGACATTCATTTCTCGATATCATGTGGTTCGGATCCCACAAAAAGCTGTAGGTCCCGTTGCTAGGTAACCAATTCGTTCCTAGCCACGTAAAAAATATCTAATCCTTCGGTCTAGCAGCCGTAGGAGAGCTGGTAATCAGCTCAGTGGCCTGGTTAAACTAAGATATAGTTTAGATAGCTCAGATATGGTGCACTATTGATTATATATATATATATATATTATATATATATATATATATATATATATAAATATGTATGTATGTATGTATGTATATATATACAGTATATATGATCACATCTTACAAATAGAGCAGATACGTGTCCACCCTGGATAAACACGATAACTTTCGGTAATTAACCAGCAACTCGTGGTTGGCCGTGATTTTTAGGGGGAATTTTGAAGGTGAGTGATACGATAAGTGTTCGATTGGTCAGTAACAACAACAACACAAAGATATTGTTAAGGCCGCGTCCCAGAGGTAAAGTCCAACCCACTAAACTGCATTGCTCATATTCTCGTGTATACTTCAACAACGAAAGCTGCGTTCATAAACGAAACTAGAGAACTGTTTTGATCAAGTTACAGAATTGGACGGCTGGGTGAACTCATACCAAAGGAAAAGGTGGAAAGTACTTCGTGTAAGGCAGACTGTAAGCATTAACAACCTGGTGGGGTGTCTTGATATATAACACGGTTATTGCACTTCCTTTAAGGTTTAGAAAAATGACTAAGGAAAAAAGACGTGTATATATATATATATATATATATATTATATATATATATATATATATATATATATATTATGCTAAAACTCTCAGGAAGTGTAAAAACTGTATTATATATCAAGACATCCTACCAGATAGTTAATTACAATTTGCCTTACGTGAAGTTATTGAAGTACGAGTATATATATATATATATATATATATATATATATATATATACATACACACATATATATAATATATATGTATATGTACGTACACATATGACCTTACTGATCCCAACCATCTGTTAGGGGTCAGGGGTCATTGCTGCTTCAGTAGAGGAAAACTCGATTTCACTTTCGAACGCCACTTCTATTTGGAAACCAGGAAACACACAAACAAACACCTTGTGGTGTTCCTTCCTCTCAAAATACCCATACCCAAACACACGTCGTTGTCGTGGGCATAAGGAACGTGCTCTCGTCATTTTCCTTCGTCTTGGACCGCGATAAATTCCGGGTTGCATGAACGCGAGGGAGTTGAGCGTGATTTAGTGTTACATAAGGGCAAAGAATATTAACTTGTATGACTCCCTGGCCGTCCCCCCCCCCCCCTTGAAACCCCCAAATCCCGTCAGGGTCAACGTGTTCAGACAGACATATGCGGCTTCAAGTAGAGTTTGGGGGTGCGGGGCCACCGGGCTTTCATCCCATTTGATGCAGGTTTTTTTTTTTTTAAATGAGAAATTATTTCCTGCATCGCAGTTTGTTTGATTAAGTCATAAAACGACTCTATATTTTTAACAAATAAATTGTTTCCTGCACCACAGTGTGTTTGAATAAGTCACAGAAAAATCCGTTCCTATGCGATACGTGTAGAGGATTATAACGTCATCTGAATATGAATACAAATGTTGTCATTGAATTATAAAGGATCTTGGCAAAACAATATGTAAATGAATAGTAATACCATTGAAACTTATATAGATGTTTAAAAATAAACGATTAAAACGCTTCCTTCACAATGCGCATGAATTTAAATTATTAAGCCCAAAACATTACATTCCAGCCAGAGTATACGAACAAGTGCCTTCAACAATTTGAGTCCCAAAACACTTGCGAATCTCATGATATTCAACAAATAACTTCCTCTCTCTCAAAATATTTTCCATTAGAATTATCACTTTAGCAAATATTATAAATGGCGCTAACCCAGCATCAGCCTTCACGCTACAATAGCCAGGGTATGGAGTCACTCGCCGTATCACTTTTAAGTTGTGTTTACTTTTCGCCTCGCCAGTCTTCAAATAGGACAGTGTGACGTCATAGCGAGAGAAACTGGACTTACTCATCAGAGGAAGGGCAGTGTTAAGCAGAGGTACCGGCGTAACCCCCCCCCCCCCCCCCCCCTCCGCCCACCCCCGCTGCTGCTTGTTGCTGATTGAGTACCGTTGCGTTGTTAGAGGTTTCTTTGCTTGTTTTGATTCGCCAGTAGTTTGTGCCTATAGTGGCTTGAATGACCTTTGCTCCGCTTGATTTGGATGTCTTCATAGAGATGATTGCTTCATTCGTATACGGGTTCATTATCTGCTTTCCTGCGCGTACGCGGCTGAAGTCCGCGTCCTAAAAAGTTGTGGGTGCGCATGTGAATTAAAAAAACACTGGGTTTATATACATATATATATATATATATATATATATATATATATATATATATATTCATATACATAGATACGTTTATAATCGCTTTAGCACGTGATTAATTTATCACACATATCCACAGGTGAAAAATAAGAGGCGAGGTAAAGGTCCTGATCGGTTTCGACGTTATTTCCAAGCCACTGACGAGGGACTAACACAGTATTAAAAGTCACACACACACACACACACACACACACACACACACACACACACACACACACACACATATATATATATATATATATATATATATATATATATATATATAAGTCATATCACATTACCGTGATTCTATAGATACATGGGTTAAAGCTTCACTGTCGTCCTGGATTTGTTTGGTTTCGATGGTTCGCGGCCGGGAGCCGACAATTCTCTTAATAACGCCTAAAAAAATTCCCCTTCGGTTAAGCATATATGAAAATATATTAATTCCGAGGTAGCGAATTAGATATTAAAGGACATTTTTATATATATATATATATATATATATATATATATATATATATATATATATATATATACACACATGTATATATACTACAGAGACAGTACTGACGAACATACATACCACTTTAATTTTATAGATTATATTTGATTACCAAGATTTCTTAAACCACCAAAAACTACGATGATAAAATGATAAGTGAGGACAACGAGTCCCGTTCCTTAGGGATGTTCAACACTGCCCCGGAGCTGAACCAACACAACTTCAGTCTTCATACTTGAGAGTCCAATGTTGAGGAAGGAAGGACCCGGGTTGGAAGATAGCAAGTCTCAAAGAGTAGTTGGCTGATCGTAAAAATAAAAAAAAACTGAGGTGTAAACACACTTTACCTTAAAATTAAAGGATAGTTGCACTTGCCTACTCATTTCCGTTTGTCAAAAAGCTTTATAACATAACAGTACACTGGATTTCTCGCCTGAAAAGCACAGGGTGTCCATAAAGTCCCAGTACCATTACAAGTATTTAATACCCGTAATGGTACTGGGACTTTATGGACACCCTGTACAGCCAGTTTGATTGAAATGGATCTTTTTCTCGCGACTTGAAAGGCTTTTGGATCGAATCGTTGCTCAAGTCTCGGTGATTATTGTGAGAGACCGAAATAGACGCAGCGGTCCAACTCAAGGTCAGTCAGTGCAAGAGAAGAATATAAATGACGTCGTGTGAAATGCAGCAGGTTATGTGGTATGGCGGCAGTTTAATGTGTTGTGGGTCCTGATGACAGCGAATATTCCCGTAAGAATTAAGAAATCGTATCATATATCACGGAGCACTGATGCAGAGTTAAACAGACGCCCCTCTGTATTCGTCTACTCTAATGAATGTCTGTCCGTATCCGGTTTTGGCCAATGAATATCCGTTCAAATCTGGTTTTCCTTATTAGATATTCATCTACATATGTTACTTCGCAAAAATAACCCTTGGCGTGTAACTAAACTGACTTGATAAACTAGATATAACTAGTAGTATTCAAAATTTAATTGAGCTGAGTTCTCTGAGTAAACAAGATTCATTTGCTATGCAAATGACGTGACTGAATGAACTGTTATCACCTGTCGAAAGGTGACCTCAGACTGAGCAGCGAGTCCATAACTTGCAAACGGATTGACGAATTTACATGAGAGTAATTTAACTGGAGAGAATCAACTTGAGAATGGATGCACGATTTGTCATAGGAGTAAGACTTTTTTTTGGAGGGAAGTTTCAGATCTTGAGAATGGCCCTGCAGGATTTTCATGGAAGTGAGTCATAACTTGAGAATGGATTTACTAGTTCCTGCAATGCGATCTGAAGTCGAATAGAGGAAGGGTGATATAAGGTCATTCTATAGATATGGTTGGCAAGAACACCTATAGAGGAATGACAGTTCATTAAATAATAATGATAAAATCTAAGTGGATCTTTCTTGTTTGTCCGCCCCGGGCGGGAGCAGAGTAGGTGGTGATCGGTAGGGCAAGGGAGACATGCTACGTCCACACTCCTCCTGCAAATCTGTTTGTCCGCTCCAGGAGGGCCAGGGTAGGAAGATGATCAGGAGGGTATGGGAGACATCACACATGACACATCCACCTTCCTCCTGCAAACATGTTTACCCACCCCCAGATGGTGGTGAGGTAGATAGGGGAGATATGACACATCCCGCCTCCTCCTGGAAACATGTTTGTCCGCCCGGTGAGGTGGGGGGGTGGGGGGTGTGTGATTGAGAGGGTTCCAGCGTAGCACGCACCATCAAGCTAGTAATAATTTTTCTAGTTTTATTATCAGACTTGCGAACTTACTGCTCTCTTTCTTGTTACTTATGTTTCTTCTACTGCTGATTCAGTTTGATAATAATTAATCTCTTTTCCGCAATGATAAGCTTGCCATCTACTGCCGGAGTCTTTCCGATGTTACCAAGGCTTAGAGGTCACTGGGTGAGACACATACAAGTGTTGTTGTTGACGTATTTACTGTTGTTGGCCTTGTGGACGTTGCAGAAATACCGCGATCTTTGTTGTGGCTGTTGACGAGACAAACATTCGTTGGCATCTGCCACAATGATAATGGTAGTTGTTGCATAGTTGTTCTTTGAGAACGCGTTGACTGCTGTCGGGAATGATGATGATGGTGATAATACTGATAGCGTTTCCTGCTGTCACCATCTTTATTGCTCTAGTGAGATGGCTTCGTCCGTCGCCTTCACTTCTTAAAAACTCCTAAGGCTAGAGGACATACCAAATTGCACCCCACTAGCCTCATTAGTTTTTATTTTATTTAATGTTAAAGTTAGCCATAACCTTGTGTATGGCGATTATATAGAACAGGCCACCATCGGGCTGTGGTTAAAGTTCAGTGGACCGCAGCTCATACAACATTATACCGAGACCACCGAAAGATAGATCTATTTTCGGTGGCCCTGATTATACGTTGTACAGAAAACTCGATTGGCATTTCTTACTTGTTGTGGTTAGTTGTCGATCCCAAGAGCGAGAACGGTGTCATTGACATTGAGACATTCCTCATAAGTCACTCGAAGCTGCTGCCGTTTTCATTATGATATTATTGACTCATGACCCCATTCATTGCCACCCCCCCCCCCCCCCAAACGCCCCCCCCCCCCACCCACCCCCGATCTTGGAAAAAGATAACCAGGACGGTGATAACACTTGCAATGAGCTAAACTGACTGTGCTTTGTCAAAAGAGGATATTCGGGACCTTATTACTTAAGCAAGAGCATAGATTTTTTTTATCTTTTATTAGAAAAATATCAGTCATCACATAGTACGTAGGGTATTACAAAATTAAGTATACATACAATATTTACAATTACTGTTGGTTAGAAAGAATTAGAAATCAATATCAATGTAGTTTTTGCTGAATAAATTTTCAGTTTTTTCTTTAAATTAATTTCTTAACAACCATCTGTCATAAGTCAGTTTACTTTAAACAAAGGCACACGTTTCTTCTTTGGTATATTTGTTTTTCTTACTAATCCAGACTGCATATATCTATCCAACGATCATTATTATAGCACTATTCCGGTACTTTTTAGTATTATATTTAAAATTGAACATGATGGTATTCAAGAATTTATCCCTATTGATCTCACAACAAAAGTATAGTGCATTTTGGAAATATTTCAATGTACATTGAAGAAGTCTGAACTTTTGAAACTGAAAATCAAAACTTGACACGTTTTGTTGAAGGCAGTCACTGGCTGAGCATTGATAGCCTCTATTGTTTTCTTCTTACTAAACCTATTACGGCTGCTTGGGTCTAAAGGTGATTGGTTGTACTTTGCTAGCAGAGTCAAAATAATTGTTCAATTTAGCTGGTTGGGTCTAGAGATGGTTTTAATTTACTGGTAGAGTCAAAATGAGTCATGGTCTTAGCTGGTTAGGTCTTGAAAAAATAATTGCTTATTTAGGCTGGTTGGGTCTAAATGGTTTGACTTTGATGGTAGAGTCAAGATAATTGTTAATTTGGCTGGTTAGGTCTGAAGATGGTATTAACTAGCTGGTAGAAGCAAAATAATTGTTTATTTTGGCTGGTTAAGTCTAAAGATGGTATTAGTTAAATGGTAGAATCAAAATAAGTGTTTATTTTAGCTAGTTAGGTCTAAAGATGGTATTAATTAGCTGGTAGAATCAAAATAAGTGTTTATTTTAGCTGGTTAGGTCTCAAGATGGTATTAATTAAAGTATATAATCAAAATAAGTGTTTACTTTAGCTGGTTAGGTCTACAGATGGTATTAATTAAACGGTAGAATCAAAATAAGTGTTTATTTTAGCTGGTCAGGTCTAAAGATGGTATTAATTAGCTGGTAGAATCAAAATAAGTGTTATCTTAGCTTATTAGGTCTAAAGATGGTATATATTAGCTGGTAGACCAAAATAAGTGCTTATTTTAGCTGGTTAGGTCTAAAGATGGTATTAATTAAATGGAAGAATCAAAATAAGTTTTTACTTTAGCTGGTTAAGTCTAAAGATGGTATTGATTAGCTGATAGAAACAAAAGAGTGTTTATTTTAGCTGGTTAGGTCTAAAGATAGTAGTAATTAAATGGTAGAATCAAAATAAATGTTTATATTAGCTGGTTAGGTCTCAAGATGGTATTAATTAAATTATATAATCAAAATAAGTGTTTACTTTAGCTGGTTAGGTCTACAGATGGTATTAATTAAACGGTAGAATCAAAATAAGTGTTTATTTTAGCTGGTCAGGTCTAAAGATGGTATTAATTAGCTGGTAGAATCAAAATAAGTGTTATCTTAGCTGATTAGGTCTAAAGATGGTATATATTAGCTGGTAGACCAAAATAAGTGTTTATTTTAGCTGGTTAGGTCAAAAGATGGTATTAATCGAATGGAAGAATCAAAATAAGTTTTTACTGTAGCTGGTTAAGTCTAAAGATGGTATTGATTAGCTGATAGAAACAAATTAAGTGTTTATTTTAGCTGGTTAGGTCTAAAGACGGTATTAATTAAATGGTAGAATCAAAATAAGTGTTTATTTTGGCTGGTTAGGTCTAACGATGCTTTAACTTAGCTGGTGGAGTCAAAATAGTTGTTGCTCTTGGCTGCTTGAGTCTACAGTGGGTTCTACTACATAGCTGGTACTCGGAATAATTGTTGATGTTGGCTGGCTGGGTATAAAGATTGTATTAACTAGCTGGGTTTGAGAAAGTAATCAGTAGTTTTGGCCGGTTGGTCTAAAGATGGTTTTACTTTGATGATTGTATTATTTGGCTGGTAGGGTCAAGAGACGCTTCCCTTAGGTGGCTCTGCCATGAAGGCTTATACATTAATGTTGGTTTTGAGCATGAATTCTAGAGGAGCATTGAGCTTAAGGTTAACGCTACTACTTATTTGAAAAACAAAATCAGGAAGAGCACTGAGTCTAGTGCCGTCCACTTCGCAACTAGACAAGGCCTTGTTCCAGTTTATATTTTAATAGAAGAATGAAATTTATTCCCTCTTTTTTTTCTTATCTAGGTTTTCAATTTACTTATCAGAAATATATGTCAAAAGATTGAATTTTACGAGTGAGCCACCTTACGGCACAAACTGAGATACATTACAAAAAATCAAGCTAAGGACCAATATCTGAATTAGATATCATGATTCGCGGTGAAGGAGCGATACTATTAATGCAATTGATGCAAGATGATTCACAAAGAAAAAAATCGATTTCGAGTACAAATGGTTGACTCCAAATCGGGACCGGTATATAGATCGAACTGACTTTATTATCATTCATATATACACACCAAATATCGACTTTGGGTACAAATTGCCGAGTTCAAATCCATACCAGTATACAGGCCCGTACCCGGTGGGGGGAGCGGGGTGTCGAACGACCCCTCGCCCCAAATTTCTGGAAGTCTATATTTTCTGTGACTATCCTTTTCATTGAACTGTACTTACAAAGCAATAAATAATTATTGTTCTTTGTTTGTTAAGTTAAAGTATATAACATAACAGCAAATAAAGTAATATGCATGTTATCGTTAACATAATAAATGAACTAATTAATAAAACTGAAGAATTATTCTTGAATTCCCGTGCAAACTTTCAACATTATAAGTAAGATTCTGTTAACCAAAGTCAGTACTTTGAATAAGATCTAATCGGGTAGAGTGGCATAAACCGCATACCAAATTTTTCTTCTTAATATAGCTGAAATAACATTTTAAAGTATTTCATCTTGTATATACCTATATATGCAATGACATTTATAGAAGAAAAGGTACAGTTTTGGGAAAAAGAACACCCCCCACCCCCATAAAAAAAAAGCTCTAGGTACGGGCCTGATAATATATAGCTCGAACTGTAGGAGACTTAATCCATACATACACACGAACTACCAATGATAGAAGCTGGACACTTTCCACCGTCTACGCCTGGTCGTGGGAACCGCCAGGGACCTCCCCATACCTAACTGGTTGAGAGGTTTGTTGTTCTAGTGATGTTAACCATGTTGCTGCGGAGGGCCCCAGAGGCATTCGAACGTGATCATGATGAGCATGACATCCATTTCTGCCGTCTGGAGATTATTTAAGGATCCCCACCATCCTTACATAAATAGCAACTTTGTGTCGGAATCATCTCATGTCCTGACGCCGTACTGGTCGGCTGTTTGCCTTTCCCGTGAGGTGATATGATCTTCTTTTGTTTGCTTCGAGGTTTTTAGTAGACATATAAGCAAATACGATCAGTAGGCTAATCCTGAGACGCTAACTTTCAAGTATACGCCCATAAATTCATGAATGAATAAAAAAATTGCTGTGAAAAAGGGAAGAATGATAAAACAAAACGGTGCCTATGTGACCTTGGGATATTTCCCTTTCTTTAGCTCTGTGAATCACCAATGGCCCATGGCTCAGACGGCGGTTGCCATCAACCTCCAACTACTCCAGGTCATTGTCCGTGATGTTCAATTAACTTTACGTTAAAGCTTACTTCATCACTATACTCATTAAGAAAGGCAAGACATTCACCACAATATTCATTAAGAATGGTAAAACATTCATCACGTTTTTCATCAAGAATGGTAAGACATTTATTACTATTTTCATTAAGAATGGTGAGACATTCACTCTATTCATTATTAAGAATATAATTAAGACAGAGTAAAGGAACGTTCATGTCTAAGCCTCAGTCATTAACATAATTATTTGAAAAACTTTCAGTAACATTTAACAGTTCGTAGGAAGTGGCAGTGGTTCATATAGAGGCCGAAAGTCTCTATAATGAGTAAATTAAGTTGCATGAGTGGGCCTGTTTCACTCTTTTCGACCGCGACGCCTTGACTCTCTCTCGGTTCTCGTCCCGCCGAATTCGAATTTTCAAATTATTTCCATCAAACTTCTAATTTATTAAACCTGTTTGGGAATTAATTTAGTTCCTTGGGAAATTGCTCTCCGCCCAAACCTGGTTTTCCAGATTCGTTTTTAAATTATTTTCTTACCCTGTTCTAATCATGATTCTTTAATCAAATTCCTTTATCCCTTCTAAAATTTCCAACTTGGGAAATTAGGTCTTTCTATTGCCCTTCTTTCAAAACCTGCCGGGTTTTCAGGATTAGTTAATATTTCTGTCTCCTTAGTGATTATTCTAATTCCAAAATTTAATTTATTCCCTTTATTTTCAACTGGGGGAGGGAAAATTAGTCCCTATGGCTCTCCAAAAAACCTGGTTCAGATTCGTTATATTTCTGTTCTCTCCTTCGTTGAATTTCTTTAAATTCCAATTTAATGGAAATTAGTTCCTTATTTCACAAACCTTGGAGGAAGTTAGGTTCTTAATTTGCCTTCTCCCAAACCTTGGTTTTTTCAGAAAATTCGCGTTTTTATATTTCTGTCCCCTCCTCGTGAATTTCTTAAATCCCCCAATTTATCCCTTCTAATTTCAACTGGGAAAAATTAGTTATTGCTTCTCCAAACCTGGTTTCAGATTTGTTATATTTCTGTCCTCCTCGTAGGTTCTTAATCAATTTATTCCCCTTCTATTTCAACTGGGGAAATTAGTCCTTAAATTGCCTCTCCAAACCGGTTTTTTCAGATTCGTTATATTTCTGTCTCCCTTCTTTCGTTGATTCCTTAATTCAAATTTTAATCCCCTTCTATTTCAACTTTTAAATTTAAGTTGGCCCTTGCTCTCCAAAACCTGGTTTCAGATTCGGTTATTACCTGTTCTCCTCCGTGATTCTAAATCAATTTATCCCCTTCTATTTCAACTGGGAAAATTTAGTCCTTATTGTTCTCCAAAAACCCGGTTTCCAGATTCGTTATATTTTCTGTTCTTCCTCGTTGATTCTAATCAATTTATCCCTTCTATTCAAAACCGGAAATTAGTCCTATGCTCTCCAAAACCTGGTTTCAGATTAGGTATATTTCCTGGTTCTCCCTCGTGATTCTAATCAATTTATCCCTTCTTATTTCAACTGGGGAAATTAGTCCATTAAATGGCTTCTTCCAAACCTGGGTTTCAAGGGAAATTAGTATATATTTTTCTTGTTTCTCCTCCGTGATTCTAAATCAATTTATCCCTTCTTATTTCAAAACCTGGGGAAAGGAAATTAGTTCCTATTGCCTCTGTTTCCAAACAACCTGGTTTCCAAGATTCGTAATAATTTTCTGTCACCTCGTGATTTCTAATCAATTTTATCCCCTTCCTATTTCAAACTGGGGAAATTTAAGTCGAATGCTCTCCAAACCTTGGTTCCCAGAGTTTCGTTTAAAATTAATTGTCCTTTGTCTCCTGGTTGATTCGAATCAATTCTTAAGCCCTTCCCTTATTCAACTGGGGAAAAAATTAGTCCTATGCCTCTCCAAAAACCTGGTTGTTCGATTCGTAAATTAATTTCTTCCCTTCCATTTAACCTAGTTGATTCTAAAATTCAATTCACCTTCCTTCCTTAATTTCAACAAAACTGGGAAAAATTTAGTTCCCTATGCTCTCCCAAAAACCTGGGTTCAGGATTCGTTTTATTATTTCTGTCCCTTCCTTCGTGAGTTCTAATCAATATTTATCCCTCTATTTTCAAACTGGGAAATTAGTCATATGCTCTCCAAAAACCTGGTTCAGATTTCGTATATTTCTGTCTCCTCGTGATTCTATTTTAATCAATTTTATCCCCCTTTCTATTTTCAACTGGGAGAGGGGAAATTAGTTCTCTATTTGCTTCTCCAAACAAATGGTTCAGATTCTGTAGATTTATTTCCGTATCCTCCTCGTGATTCTAAATCATTTATCCCTTCTATTTCAACTGGGAAATTAGGTTCTATGCTAAACTCCAAACGGTTCAGATTCGCCTATATTTTCTCCTCCTCGTGATTCTAATCAATTTATTCCCTTCCCTTATTTCAATTCTGGGAAATTAGTCCATCTCTCCAAAACTGGTTCAGATTCGTTATTTTAGTCGTCCTCGTATTCTAATCAATTTACCCTTTTTCTATTTCAACTGGGAAATTAGTCCTATGCTCTCCAAAAACATGGGTTCAGATTCGTATATTTTCTGTTCCTCCCTGATTCTATCAATTTAATCTTCATTTCAACGTGGGGGAAATTTTTAGTCCCTATGCTCTCCAAAACGGTTTCGATTGTTTAATATTTCTTGTTCCTCCTCGTGATTCTAATCAATTTATCCCTTCCTATTTCAAATGGGAAATTAGTCCCTATGGCTCTCCAAACCTGGTGCAGATTCGTATATTTCTGTCCCTCCTTCGTGATTCTAATCAATTTATCCCTTCTATTTCAACTGGAAATTAGTCCTATGCTCTTCCAAAACCTCGGTTCAGATTCGTATATGTTTCTGGTTTGGTGTCCTCATACCTCGAGATCTATCAATCAATTTATCCCTTCTATTTCAACTGAGGAAATTAGTCCTATGTTCTCCAAACCTGGTTCAGATTCGTATATTTCTGTCTCCTCGTGATTCAATCAACTTTTATTCCCTTCTATTTCAACGGGAAATAGTCCCCTATGCTCTCCAAACCTGGGTTCCAAGATTCGTATATTTCTGTCCTCCCGTGGATTCTAATCAATCTCCCTTTATTTCAACTGGGAAAATTAGTCCTATGCTCCTTTTCAGACCGGGTTCAGTATTTCGGGACCTATATTTCTGTTTCCCTCTCCTCGTGATTCTAATCAATTTATCCCTTCTATTTCAACTGGGAAATTAAAGTCCTATTGCCAAACCTCCTTCACAAATTCGGTTAGTATCGTATAATTCTGTCTCTCGGGTTGATTCCTTAATCGATTTGTTAGCCCTTCTAATTTCACTTTCTGAAATTAGTCCAATTATGCTCTCCAAACCTGGTTCAGATTCGTATATTTCTGTGGCTCCTCGCGATTCAATCAATTTATCCCTTCTATTTCAACTGGGAAATTAGTCCTATGCTCTCCAAACCGGTTCAGATTCGATATTTCTTTCTCCCTCGTAGATTATAATCAATTTATTCCCTATTTCAACTGGGGAAATTAGTCCTATGCTCTCCAAACCGGGTTAGATTCGTATAATTTTCAATGTCTCCTCGGGATTTCTAATCAATTAAACCCATTCATTTCAACTGGGAAAATTAGTCCTATTTGCTCTCCAAACCTGGTTAGATTCGTATATTTCTGTTCTCCTCGTGATTTCTAATCAATTTTATCCCTTTCTATTTCAACTGGGAAATTAGTCCTATGCTCTCCAAACCTGGTTCAGATTCGTATATGTCTCCTCGTGATTCTAATCAATTTATCCCCCCTTTCCACCAAACTCTTAATCAACTTGAAAATAGTCCTTTATTCTAATCAACCTGGGAGTCCCAGATTCCGGCATTATATTTTTCTTCTCCCCCTCGTGATTGTAATCAATTTTAGCCCTTCTATTCAACGGGGAAATTGTCCTATGCTCTCCAAACCTGGTTCAGATTCGTTATATGATTTTCTGTCTCATCGTGAATTCTTTAACAATTTATCCCTTTCTATTTCAACTTGGGGGGAAAAAGAAAGTATTTAAGTCCTATGCTCTCCAAACCTGGTTCAGGATTCCGTAATATTTCTGTCTCCCCCCCCCCCCCTCGTGAATTATTTAATCCCAATTTATCACTATATTTCCAAAACTTGGGAAATAGTCCTTTCTGAAAACTCCTACCAAACTGTTCAGATCGTATATTTTCGCTCTCCTCGTGATTCTAAGCAATTTATCCCTTCTTATTTCAACTGGGAAATTAGTCTCTATGCCTCTCCAAACCTGGTTTCAGATTCGTATATTTTCTGTCTCCCTCGTGATTCTAATCAATTTATCCCTTCCTATTTCAACTGGGAAATTAGTCCTATGCTCTCCAGAAACCTGGTTTCAGATTCGTATATTTCTGTTCTCCTCGTGATTCTAATCAATTTATCCCCCCCTTCCTATTTCAACTGGGAAAATTAGTCCTATGCTCTCCAAACTCCTGGTTCAGATTCGTATCTTTCTGTCTCCTTCGTGCATTCTAATCAATTTTCCCTTCTATTTCAACTGGAAATTAGTTTCCCTATGCTTCTCCAAACCTGGTTCCAGATTCGTATATTTCTTCTCCTCGTGATTCTAAATCAATTTATCCCTTCTATTTCAACTGGGAAATTCGGTCCTATGCTCTTCCAACCCTAAACCTGGTTCAGATTCGTATATTTCTGTCCTCCCCTCGTGATTCGAATCAATTTAATTTTATCCCTTCCATTTGCAACTGGGGAAATTAGTCCTATGCTTCTCCCAAACCTGGTTTCAGATTCGTATTTTATTTTGTCTCCTCGTGATTCTAATACAATTTATCACCCTTTCCATTTCAACTGGGAAATTAGTCTATGCTCTCCCAAACCTGGTTTCAGATTCGTATATTTTCCTGTTTCTCCTCGTGATTCTAATCAATTTATTATCCCTTCCATTTCAACTGGGAAATTAGTCCTATGCTCTCCAAAACCTGGTTCAGATTACGTATATTTTTCTGTCTCCTCGTGATTCTAATCAATTTATACCCTTCCTATTTCAACTGGGAAATTAGTCCATAATGCTCTTCCGAACCTGGTTCAGATTCGTATATTTCTGTCTCCGCCGTGAATTCTAATCAATTTATATTCCCTCCAATTTCAAACTGGGAAATTAGTCCTGAGGCTTCTCCAAACCCTGGTTCAGAATTCGTATTATTTCTGTATCCTCGTGATTCTAATCAATGTTTATCCCCTTCCTATTTCAACTGGGAAATTAAGTCCCTAATTGCTTCTCCAAACCTGGTTCAGATTCGTATATTTTCTGTCTCCTCGTGATTCTAACTCAAGTTTTATATTCCCTTCCATTTCAACTGGGAAATTAGTCCTATGCCTTCCTCCAAACCTGGTTCAGATTCGTATATTTTCTGTCCCCTCCGGGATCGTGAATTCATAATTTCAATTTTCCCTTCCTATTTCCAAGCTGGGAAATTAGTCCTATGCTCCTCCAAAACCTGGTTCAGATTCGTATATTTCTGTCCTCCCTCGTGATTCTAATCAATTTTATCCCTTCCTATTTCAACTGGGTAAATTTAGTCCTATGCTCTCCAAACCTGGTTCAGATTGCGTATATTTCTGTCTCCTCGTGATTCTAGAATCATTTATCGCCTTCTATTTCAACTGGGAAAATTAGTCCTATGCTCTCCAAACCTGGTTTCAAGATTCGTATATTTCTGGTCTCCTCGTGATTCCTAACAATTTATCCCTTCTATTCAACTGGGAAATTAGTCATATCTCTCCAACCTGGTCAGATTCGTAAAAATATTTCCTGTCTCCCGTGATTCTATCAAGTTTACCCTTCTATTTCACTGGAAATTAGTCCTATGCTCTCCAGACCTGGTTCAGATTCGTGATATTTCTGTCTCCTCGTTATTCTATCAATTTATCACCTCTATTCAACTGGAAAATTAGCCTATGGCTCTCCAACCTGGTTCCAGATTCGTATATGGGCTGTCTCCATCGTGATTCTAATCGATTAATATCCTTCTATTTCAACTGGGAAATTAAGTTCCTAGCTCTCCAAAACCTGGTTCAGATCGTATATTTTCTGTCCCTCGTGATTCATAATCACTTTAATTCCCTTCTATTTCAACTGGAAATTAGTCCTATGCATCTCCAAACCTGGTTTCAGATTCGTATAGTTCTGTCCTCCTCGTGCTCATCAATTTATCCCTCTATTTCAACTGGAAATTTGTCCTGATGCTCTCCAAACCTGGTTCAGATTCTATATTTCTGTCTTCCTGTGATTCTAATATCAATTTAATCCCTTCTATGGCAACTGGGAAATTATCCTATGCTCTCCAAACCTGGTTCAGATTCGTATATTTTTCTGTCTCCTCGTGATTCTAATCAATTTATCCTTCTATTTCAACTGAAATTAGTCTAATGCTCTCCAAAACCTGGTTTCAGATTCGTAGATTTCGTCTCCGTCTCGTGATTCTAATCAATTTATCCCTTCTATTTTCAACTGGGACATTAGTCCTATGGCCTCCAAACCTGGTTCAGATTCGTATATTTCTGTCTCCATCGTGATTCTAATCATTTATCCCTTCTATTTTCACTGGGAAATTAGTCCTATGCTCGCCAACTGTTCAGATTCGTATATTTCTGTCTCTTCGGTGATTCTAATCAATTTACCCCTTCTATTTCAACTGGGAAATTAGTCCTATGCTCTCCAAACCTGGTTCAGATTCGTATATTTCTGTCTCCTCGTGATTCTAATCAATTTACCCCTTCTATTTCAACTGGGAAATTAGTCCTATGCTCTCCAAACCTGGTTCAGATTCGTATATTTCTGTCTCCTCGTGATTCTAATCAATTTACCCCTTCTATTTCAACTGGGAAATTAGTCCTATGCCTCTCCAACCGGTTCAATTCGTTATTTTTCTGTCTCCTCGTGATTCTAATCAATTTATCCCTTCTATTTTTAACTGGGAGAACAATTAGGGTCCTAAATGTGCTTCCAAACCTGTTTTCGATTCGTATATTTCGTCTCCTCGTGTTTCTATCAATTTATTCCCTTTTATTTCAACCTGGGAAATTAAAGTCCTAAAATGGCTCTCCAACCCTGTTCAGATTCGTATATTTCTGTCTCCTTCGTGATTCTAATCATTTATCCCTTCTATTTCAACTTGGGAATTAGTTCTATGCTCTTCCAAACCCTGGTTCAGATTCGTCTGTTTCCTGTCTCCTCGTTGATTCTAATCAATTTTATCCCTTTCTGAACATTTCAACTGGGAAATTAAGTCCTATGGGCTCTCCAACCTGGTTCAGGATTCCGTATATTTCTGTCTCCTCGTGATTTCTAATCAATTTTATCCCTTCTATTTCAACCCTGGGAAATTAAAGTCCCTATGGCTCTTCCAACCTGGTTCAGTTCGTATATGTCTCTCTGATTCTATCAATTTATCCTTCTATTTCAACTGGGAAATTAGTCCTATGCTCTCCAAACCTGGTTCAGATTCGTATATTTCTGTCTCCTCGTGATTCTAATCAATTTACCCCTTCTATTTCAACTGGGAAATTAGTCCTATGCTCTCCAAACCTGGTTCAGATTCGTATATTTCTGTCTCCTGTGATCTAATCAATTTATCCCTTCTATTTCAACTGGGAAATAGTCCTATGCTCTCCAAACCTTGGTTCAGATTCGTATTATTTCTGTCCCTCGTGATTCGAAGCAATTTATCCCTTCTATTGTCAACTGGGAGAAATTAGGTCATATGCTCTCCCAACCTGGTTTTTTTCAGATGTCGTATATTTCTGTTCTCCTCCGCTGATTCTAATCAATTTATCCCTTTATTTCAACCTGGGAGGAATTAGTCCTGATGGCTCTTCCAAACCGGTTCAGATTCGTTATAACTTCTGTTAATCCTCGAGATTCCCTAATTCAATTTATCCCTTTCTAATTTTCAACGGGAAATTAGTCCTCTGCTCCAAACCTGGTTTAGATTCGTTATATTTCTGTCTCTCGTGATTCTAATCAATTTTATCCCTTCTATTTCAACTGGAAATTAGTCCTATGCTCTCCAAACCTGGTTTAAGATCGTATATTATGTTCTCCTCGTGATTCTAATCAATTATACCTTCTATTTTCAACTGGGAATTAGTCCTATGCTCTTCCAAACCATGTTCAGATTCGTATATTTCTGTTCCTCGTGATTCTAATCAATTTATCCCTTCTATTTCAACTGGGAATTAAGTCCTTAATGCTCTTTCAAACTGGTCAGTTCCCGTAATTTCTGTCTCTCGTGATTTAAATCAATTTTATTCCCTTCATTTCAAATGGAAAATTAGTTTTCCTAAATTGGGGGCTTAAACTTCCAAACTGGTTCCGATCCGTATTATATTCTGTCTCTCGTGATTTCTAATTCCATTTATCCTTCTATTTCAACTGGGAAATTAGTCCTAAATGCTCCTCCAAAACCGGTTCAGATTGGTATCTTTCTGTCCTCGGATTCTAATCATTTATCCTTCATATTCAACGGGAATTAGTCCTATGCTCTTTCCAAACCTGGTTCACGATCCGTATAATTTCTGTCTCTCACTCTGATTTCTAATCATTAATTCACTTCCCTATTTCCCACTGGGAATAGTCCAATGCTCTGGGCAACCTGGCTTTTTTTTTAAAAGTTCAGATTTCGTATAATTTCCGTCTCATCGTGATTTAATCAATTATACCTTCCTATTTAAACGGGGAAATTAGGTCCTATGCTCTCCAAACCTGGTTCAGATTCGTATATTTCTGTCTCCTCGTGATTTTGCTTAATCAATTATCCCTCTATCTCAACCTGGGAATTCGTCCTGATTGCTCTTCCAACTGGTCAGAATTCGATAATTCTGGTCTCCTCGTGATTCTAATCAATTTACCCCTTCTATTTCAAACTGGGAAATTAGTCCTATGTCCTCCCAAAACCTGGTTCAGATTCGTATATTTCTGTCTCCTCGTGATTCTAATCAATTTAATCCCTTTATTTCAACCCTGGGAAATTGTTCTATGCTCTTTCCAAAACCTGGTCCGGATCGTAAATTATTTCTGTCTCCTAGTGATTCTAATCAATTTCTCCCTTCCTATTTCCCAAATGGGAATTAAAAGTCCGATGGCTCTTCCAAACCTGGTTAAGATTCGAGATATTTCTTTCTCCTCGTGATTTCTAGTCGATTTATCCCTTCCTATTTCAATGGGAAATTAGTCTCTGCTATTCCAAACCTGGTTCAGAATTCGATAATTCCTGTCTCCTCGTTTGATTCTACTCCAATTTATCCCTTTTATTTCAACTGGGGAAATTAAGTTCCATGCTCCTCCCAACCTGGTCAGATCGTACATTTCCTGTAAATTCCTCCGTGGATTCTAATCAATTTATCCCTTCTATTTCAAACTGGAAATTAGTCTATGCTCTTCCACCCAAAAACCTTGTTCAGATTCGTTAGATTTCTGTCTTTCCTCGTGATTCTAATCAAATTTATCCTTTCTATTCAACTGGGAAATTAAGTCCTAATGCCTCCAAACTTTTTTTTTTGTTCCCAGATTAGATATTTTGTTCCCTGTGATTTCTAATAATTTAATCCCTTCTCTTTCAATGGGAAAATTAGTCCTAATGCTCTCCAAACCTGGTTCAGATTCCGTTTATAAATTTCTGTCTTCCTCCGTGGATTCTAATCAATTTATCCTTCTAATTTCAAAATGGTAAAATTAGTTCCTATGCCTCCAAACTGGTTCAGAATTCGTATATTTCTGTTATCCTCGTGATTCTAATCAATTTATTCCCTCCTATTTCAACGGGAATGAGTTCGCATGCTCTCCAAACCTGGTTCAGAATTCGTAATTTCTGTCTCCTCGTTGATTCTAATCAATTTTCTCCCTTCCTATTTCAACTGGGAAACTTAGTCCTATGCTCTCCAACCTGGTTTAGATTCGTATATTTCTGTCTCCTCTGATTCTAATCAATTTATCCCTTTCTATTTTCAACTGGAGAAATTGTTACTATGCTCTCACAACCTGGTTCACGATTCGTATATTTCTGTCTCCTCGTGATTTATCAATTATCCCTTTTCTATTTCAACTGGGGAAATAGTCCTTGCTCTTCCAAAACCTGGTTCAGATTCGTATATTCTGTCTCCTCGTGATATAATCAATGTATCTTCTATTTCAACCGGGAAATTAGGCTATGCTACTCCAAAACCGGATTCAGATTTCGTATATTTCTGTCTCCTCGTGATTCTAATCAATTTATCCTTCATTTCAAACTGGGAAATAGTTCCTATGCTCCTCCCAAACCTGGTTCAGGATTCGTTATATTTCTGTCTCCTCGTGATTCGTAATCAATCTATACCTTCTATTCAACTGGGAAAATAGTTTCCTAGGCTCTCCAAACCTGTTCCAGATTTCCGTATATTTCTTTATCTCGTGATTCTAATCAATGTTTATCCTTCTATTTTCAACGGGAAATTTAGGGTCCATAAATGCTCTTCCAAACCTGGTTCCAGATTAGTATATTCTGTCTCCTCTTGATTCTAATCAATATATCCCTTCCTAAATTTCCAATGGAAATTAGGTTCCTATGCTCTCCAAAAGGTTCAGATTCGTATTATTTCCTGTCCTCCTCGTGAATTCTAATCAATTTAATCCCTTCTATTTCAACTGGGAAATTAACATATGCTCTTCCAAACCTGGTCAGAATTCGTAATTTTATTTCTGTCTTCCCATTCGTGATTTCTAATCAGTTTGGGATCCCCTCTAAATTTCAAAATGGAAATTAGCCTTATGGCTTCTCCAAACCTGGTTCAAGATTCGTTATCTTTCTGTCTCCTCGTGATTCTTAATCAAATTTCTCCCCTTCTATTTCAACTGGGAAAGAAAATTAGTCCTATGCTTCCCCAAAACCTGGTTCAGATCGTTATATTTCGGTTCTCTTCGTGATTCTAATCAATTTTATCCCTTTCTATTGCAACTGGAAATTAGTCCTATTGCTTCTCCAAACCTGGTTTCAAGGATTCGTATATTTCCGTCTCCTCGGTTCTAATCAATCTATCCCTTCTATTCCCAACTGAGGAAATTATTAGCCTATTGCTCTCCAAACTGGTTGAGATTTCGTTTATAATTTCTGGTCTTCCTCGGTGATTTCTAATCAATTTATACATTCGAATTTCAACTGGGAAAATTTAGTCCTATGCTCTCCCCAAACTGGTTCAGATTCGTTATTTCGTCCTCGTGATTATAATCAATTTATCCCATTATATTTCAAACTGGGGAAAAAAAAAAAAAAAAAGTAAAAAAAAGTCCTAAAAAATTGCTCTCCAAACCTGGTTCAAAAGAATTCGTAGAAAAAAATTTCTGGTCTCCTAAAAGAAAAAAAAAAGAAAAAAAAAAAAAATTCGAAAAAAAATCAATTAATCCCTCTATTTCAAAAAAACAAAGGGAAAAAAAAAAAAAAAATTAGTCCTATGCCTCTCCAAACCTGGTTCAGATTCGTTATATTTCTAGTCTCCTCGTGATTCTAATCAATTTTATCCCTTCTATTTCCCAAATGGGAAATTAGGCCTTATGCTCTTACAAACCTGGTTCAGAATTCGAATAATTTCGGTCTTCCTCGTGATTCCCTAATTCATTTATCCCTTGATATTTCAAAACTGGGGAAATTAGTCCTTATGCTTCCAAACCTGGTTCAGATTCCGTATAAAATTTTGTCTCTGTGGGATTTCTAATCAAGATCCCTTTCTTATTTCAACTTGGGACATTAGGCCTTATGCTCTCCAAACCCTGGTTCAGCTTCGTAGATTTCGTTCTAATCGTGAATTCTAATCCAATTTATCCCCTTTCTAATTTCAACTGGGAAATTAGTCCTATGCTCTCCTAACCCCAAAAAAAAAAAAAAAAACCTGGTTCAGATTCGTATAGTTCTGTCCTTCCTCCGTGATTCTTTAATCAAAAATTTATCCCTTCCTTTATTTCAACTGGGAAAATTTAGTCCATATGCTCTCCAAAACCCTGGGTTCAGATTCGTATATTTCTGTTCCTCCTCGTGGGATTCTAATCAAATTTATCCCTTCCTATTTCAACTGGGAAATTTAAGGTTCCTTATGCTCCCAAACCTGGTTCCAAAAAGATGTCGTTTCTATTTATCTGTCTCCTCGTGATTCTAATTCAATTATCCCTTCTATTTTCAACTGGAAATTATTCCTGATGTCCTCCAAACCTGGTCGCTATTCGTATAATTTCTGTCTCCTCAATTTTGATTCCCTAATTCAATTTATCCCTTTCTAATTTCAATGCGGGAAATTAGTCCTATGCTCTCCAAAAAACCTGGTTTTCAGATTCGTAGATTTCTGTCTCCCTCGGATTCTAATCAAGATCCCTTCTAATTTCAACTGGGGAAATAGTCTATGCTTCCCTTCAAAACCTGGTTTCAGATTCGATAATTCTGTCTCTGTGGGATTCTAATCAAATTTATCCCTTCTATTTCAACCTGGGAAATTAGGCCTAGCCTCTCCAAACCAGGGTTCAGATTCGTTATAGTTTCTGGTCCTCCTCGTGATTTCTAATCAACTTATTCCCTCCTATTTCAACTGGGAAATTGAGGGGGGGGTGTGGGGCCAAAAAATGCTCCTCAAACCTGGTTCAGATTCGGATATTTCTGGGTCCAAACTCCGTGGATTCTAATTCAAGATCCCTTCAGTTCAACGGGAAATTAGTTTCCTATGCTCTCCAAACCTGGTCGGATTCGTATCATTGCTTCTCCTTCGTGAATTCTAAAGATCTAATTTATCCCTTCTATTTTTCAACTGGGAAATTAGTACTATGCTCTCCAAAACCTGCGTTCAGATCGTAAATTTCTGTCTCCTCGTGATTCGAATCCAAGTTATTCCCTCTATTTCACGGGAAGGAAAAAGTGTCCTATGGCTCTCCAAACCTGGTTCAGTATTCGTATATTTCTGTTCCTCGTGATGTCTAACAATTTATCCCTTCTAATTTTCAACTGGGAAATTAGTCCTATGCTCTCCAAACCTGGTTTTAGATTGATATTTCTGTCCTCCTCGTGATTCTAATCAAATTGATTAGCCTTCTATTTCAACTGGGAAATTAGTCCTAGCTCTCCAACCTGGTTCAAAGATTCGTATATTTCTGTCTCCTCGTGATTCTAATCAATATCCCTTCTATTTTCAACGGGAAATTAGTCCTATGCCTCTCCAAAACCGGTTCCAGATTCGTATATTCTGTCTTCCTCGGATTCTAATCAATTTATCCCTTCTATTTCAAACTGGGAAATTAGTCCTATGCTCTCCAAACCGGTTCAGATTCGATATTTCATTCTCCTCGTGATTCGAATCAATTTATCCCTTCTATTTCAACTGGGAAGGAAATTAGTCCTATGCTCTCCAAAACCTGGTTCAGATTCGTCTATATTTCTGTCCTCCTTCGTGATTCTAATCAATTTTCTCCCTCATTTCAACTGGAAATTTAGTCTCATGCTTCCCCCTCCCCCCCCCACCTGGTTCAGGTTAGTTATAATTTCTGTCTCTCGTGTTTCTTTAAATCAATTAATCCCTTCTTTATTTCAAACCTGGGAAAATTAGTTCCTGATGCTCTTTCCACAACCTGGGTTCAAAGGTTCGGTAAATTATTTGTCTCCTCCGTTTGATTCTAATCAATTTTATCCAACCTGTCCTATTTCAACGGGAAATTAGTTCCTATGCTCTCCAAACCTGGTTCAGGTTCGTATAATTTCTGGTTTTCCTCGTGATTTAATCAATTGATCCTTCTAATTTCAAATGGGAAATTAAGTCCTTTTATGCCCTTCTCCAAACCTGGTTTCAAGGTTCGGGGCTATATTTCTGTCTCCTCGTGGATTCTAAATCAATCATCCCTTCTATTTCAACTGGGAGACTTAGTCCTATGCTCTCCAAACCTGGTTCAGATTCGCATATCTCTGTGTGCTGCGTGAGGTTCTATGCTATCCCAATCTTGTTCAAGTTATGTATATTAGTGTGTGAGAATGTGGAAACGCCATATCTAATTTGTAATTTCTCATCCATGAAATGAGTAATTTTTCTTTCCTTCTGTGCCGTCCTCCGCCATTCTCCTCCTGTTTCTGTTTCCATGACTCTTATAATCTTTATGCCTTTAGACAACGTTTTTCTGTTGCCTCCTTCGGAGTTAAGCCACAATTCTTCTTCCTACCTCTTCCATTGTCTTGGTTTCTTCTGGTGTGGTCTACAAAAGGACATTAGGTTGCCCGTCGAATAGGCTCCCTTGCTTTAAAAAGAAAATAAGTTATATCTATATTGTCGCCAAGGCGTTGGTAATACATAGTCATTTTAACTTCTGGATGACCGAAGCAGATTTGTGTCTAGTTCTGGACATCTTGACTTCGTCGGTAAAATCAAACTTGGACATAAACCAAATTATATAAGTGCAAATGTTTTTGATGATTCCTTCTGAAAAAGGACGAGTGTTTTTATTAATAAAGTTATCTGGCCATACTATTTCTCACTTATTTCTTGAAGTGAGAGCCTACAAAATACTGGAACGCAGAGGCCAGAGAGTTACACATTGCAGAGATGATGAACTTAGGCAAGTTATCATCTGGGCTGACACACACACACAGCATCAACAAGATTGTGAAACGTGATATTTCACACACACATATTATAAATTTGGATTGAACCCTGGTCTCTCAAAATGAAAGTTTAGGGTGCTACCTCTTTGACCCACACAGGTCATGAAAGAAGGTGGAACCTAAGTACTCCCGAGTCCTGAGCCTGAGGTTTTTCCTGGGTAGGCTGCCGCCTAATACCAGCGAATTTTTCCCTCCTTCCACATCACCAGTGAGTCAGTTGGTAGCATTTCATTTAATTCTATTTCTCCCATCATAATATATATATATATATATACATATATGTGTGTGTGTGTGTATATATATATATATATATATATATATATATATATATAATATATATATATCTATATATATAATGTATATATTATATATATATTATATACACGCACAAACACACACACACACACACACACACACATATATATATATTTATATATATATATATATATATATATATATATATATATATATTATATATACATATACGTATATTTAATGTATGTATGTATGTATATACATGTATAAGGTGTATATGTCTGTGCGTATGTATATATGCTGATAAAACTTAAACCTGTAAATACTTCCGTATTTCCATTCTGGATATATTTCGACCTTCAGCCAGATGTGTCCTTAAATAAACATGTTTGGATTTTTAAATCAGAAACACGGGATAATCCAACGATACTGAAATCCACCTCAGACCGGTTCAATGATTAAAATACGCGTTATTTCTGTTCGGAATGTACTTACCATTTTTTAAAAGGTGGGTGATCTACCCGAATAAATGAGGTAGGAAGGAGGGCGAACGGGGCCGCATATAAACCAACAGTAACCGAGTATACCATAATAATATAGTTGAAAGGCGTATTGAAGCTTTTTTTTTTCTCCAATTTTGTTAACTGCAATTTGATTAGAACAACGTATTTGACTCCCCAGCGCCATCGAAGAAACAAAGGAACACAGAAACTTCAATTTTGTCAAGTCATATTGTAAATATATGGTTGTTCAAAGACAGGAATGTGACCGAACGTTTGATTATGATAAATAAAAGAAAAGCTTTCATTATACAAAACCAAAGAGATATCAAAGCCATTTTGAAAGACAAATTGTTAAAGCATTTCACAAAGGATTTTTGTAACATTGAAAGCAATGTATTCTAGATGAAAATGTATGTAGTTCTGGATTTGTTGTAATCTTTTGTAAATAATTTATTGAATAAAAACTTGAAGAAAAAAATAAGCGGGACGTCATATCTTCAAAACTAACCATAGAATTTTCATGAAAATAATCTCATCATGTTTTTCCATACCCAAATTGCCAGTCCCTTATTTCTCTGAACTAACCTAACATAACTTAACCTAGGGGCATGGCAAAAAAAAAAAAAAAAAAAAAAAAGAAAAGAAAACTGGATCTGGTACAATACTATAGTAGATTCACATCAGCCGTGCATGTGATGCCTAGGCCATTCCCTTACGACGCACCCGATTGGCTGTTGATAAGCCAATCACACGGCTTGAAGCTCTCAGTCTCTCTCGAGAGTTCACATAGGGAGGATGTATGTTCCACCTTTCCTGAGGGATACTTTTGAAAGACGTGCTCCTCAGGAGAGGTGGAACATAGATCCTACCCAAGTGAACTCTCAAGAGAGACTGAGAGTTTCCAGCCCTGTGATTGGCTTATCAACAGCCAATCAGGTGCGTCGTAAGGGACTGGCCTAGACATCACATGCACGGTTGATGTGTTTGTACTATAGCATACATCTCGGTAATCTGCGAAAGGCCCAATAAACACATTTACATGCAAAATTACAAACCAGAGAGATCCAGATTTCTTTAACAGTATCTCACAGTGCGGACCAGCGCAGACTTAATCTTGACGAGGCATTAAGACGTATTTTAGGAGAAAGTGAGACTCTAGTAGACCGGCCGTTTCATTTGTAATCTGTGAGGGCATTCATACCTGACTTGGCAGATGCTTTCTGTTGTTGTCAGCAGACAGAGGTAAAAGAAGTCCATGATCTTGCATAAGTCGCGGAGTTTTTGGGGGGGGGGGGGGGGGGGGGGGGGGGGGGGAGAATGTTTTGTCCTTCGTTTGATTTCGGGGTAATGGTGCCTACGTGGTGCTTGTGCACGGGTTAAATGGCCCTGTTTCTGATCTCTCTCTCTCTCTCTCTCTCTCTCTCTCTTCTCTCTCTCTCTCTCTCTCTCTCTCTCCTTCCTTCTTCTTCTTCTTCTTCACTGAGGCTCGAAAGTGGCGACTTTCATTAGTAACTTAAAACTACGTCTTTCTATTAGCTTTCATGAAAATCTCATTTTCTGTATTATGAGTTATTCATTTTAAACTTATCACTTACCTATAAAAATAAAAAAAAGGCTACGATTTATTACTTTATAAATAAGAAATAAAAGACTTAAGCCCTCTATGATTTCAGTCGCACCGTAAGTGCTTCTCCCGCTGTGACTTGCTAACTGATCTGGCTTGGAATTGGAATATAGAGTATAGGCCAAAGGCCAAGCGCTGGGACCTATGAGGTCATTCAGCACTGGAAAGAGCAGGAGGAAAACCTCGCAGTTGGACTATGAGATTATTGTTAGGAGAGGGTGGATAACAAGATGGAAGAAAGATAATATGAATGGAGTAACAGTAAAAGGAACGAAAGGGGTGGCAGCTAAGGGCCGAAGGGACGCTGCAAAGGACTTGTAGTAATGCCGACAGTACACCCCGTGAGGTGCACTGACGGCACTAACCCTCTACGGGATAATTGATCTGGTGACCTTAACTTGCGTTGCATAGTTGTCCGGTATCGTTGATAATGTTTCATTATCTTAATTGGCGTAATTTTTTTTGACAAATCTTGTCATTTCTGGTTGATTGAGATGAAACCCAGAACTGGCATCATGTCACGATACAAGCAGTACATCACACACGCAGAGATCTGGTCACTTTTATCATTTCAAGAGTACAGTTGAAATGACCAAAATTGAAAATTGGGGTTTCAATAGCCCGTGCAATAGCCAGTGTCCAAGAGTGCATGGTCGCTCATTTATACACAATGCATAAGTAACCACGGCTTGTTGAGCCGGAGTATTGCACGCGAATGCCGTTGAAATGAGCTGAGATTGCGATATTTTTTCTAAGATGGGACAATTGAATACCCCACGACCCGTTGCGTCGTTCGTGGCTGATAACTTTGGACAGAATCGAGAGGCCACATCAGTTTCTTGAACTCCTTTTCGGAATCCATTTGGTCAGAGGTTTTCAACCAGGAGATCGAGACCCCTAGAGGGGTCGCCAGATCGTTCTTGAGCGAGGGTAGGTTTTAACTTTTTTCAACCGCCGTTACACGAAGCTTAATGACCAAAAATAGTTATTAAAATATCTTTTTTTATGCAATTAACAAATTTATTACAGTGCAGTGCTGTTTTTTGTATTAGGACATTACATATGAATATCACCGAATCAAAAATCTGAATAGGGGGCATCGGTCGTATTAAGTTGCTCGTAAGGTCGCGGTATGAAAAAGGTCGAAAACCACTGCATTAGGTCAAGGATCTGACACGAAGCAGTTTCAAATGATTTCTCATTTTGATTTAATAAGTACTGAAGGGAAGCGATTTTTTTTCTAACTTAAGACTGTACATTTACGTCGCAACAAATATGGTCATCCTCATTACAATTTGTAATGCCTCCATAAGACATGGTAATTAATCACATGCCATTATGCTAATCTGAAATTATGATAAGTGTTCTATGAGATAAGAAAAGCCCCAAATCTATCTACCAAGCCGTGCCTTATCATCTATTATTATTATTATTATTATTATTAATATTGTTAATATTATCATTATTGTCCCTTATCGTTTTTTATTATTATTACAGACACCAGCTAAAAATTCGTCGATTTGGGTTGATATCTAGGAGTACTGATTACATGAATGATCGGATGATTGAAATGACGTCGCGGGACAAAGTCGGAGTGGATTTTTCTCGTTTGCGCAGCCCGGGTGGGGCCAGAGTAAGTAGGGGAGCGGGAGGCTAGGGGAGACATGACACATCCACCCTCCTCCTGTAAACTTGTTGTCCGTCCCGGGTAGGGGTGACATGACGGACAGTGCCAGGTTCTAGCACAGTGTAGCGCGCACCATGAAGCTCGTTCTTAGAAATAAATAAGACAACAGACGAACCCTATCGTGTTCCTCATTATATCTTACTTCCCTTTTTCGTGTATCCTACGGGTCTGGGCTAGGGATGGACATTAGGTTCACCATGCCTTCAGCCTGTACAAGAAATAATTTTTCTATTGTGTTCTTTTGGTCTCAAGAGTAAGAACCTGTAGTGGCATAAGGCCAACGTTAACATTAGCAGTCTTACATCAATAGCTTCAATGGGGCTGAATTTATTGTTTACTGATGAAATAATAATAATAATAATAATAATAATAATAATAATAATAATAATAATAATAATATCCTTTATTTAAGTTCAGAGACTTATATAGAGTTCGAAGATGTATGAACATTACAGTACATAATATTCAACCCAGTGAGGGGTGTAGTGCCGTCAGTGCACTTTATGCGGAGCACTGTAGGCTTTACTAACGGTTCTTTGCAGCGTCCCTTCGGCCTTTAGCTGCAACCCTGTTTATTCCTTTTATCGTACTTCCATTTATATTATCTTCCATCTTACTTTCCATCCTCTCCTAACAGTTGATTCATAGTGCAACTGCGAGAATTTCCTCCCTCCATTGTTGAATGGCTTCATAGGTGCCAGCGCTTGGCCTTTGGCCTAAATTTTATATTCCAGTCCATCCCATGATATTCATTCATCATGTATACATATACATGTTATGTTAAGAGTAGATGCTTGCAGTTTTTTTTATCGTCAAGTGAATACTGTGAATATATGAATTTTAAAGGTTACTAAGCGTTAAGAAATAATTTATGCATTTAGAGTAGATGTGATTACAGATTTTTTTTTTATTTTGTGCATAGATTATACGACATAATTTGATGTCGAATAATTTATCACATGTCATTGGTATTATAGGGAAAGTAAATCCACAGTAGTATGTCTATTTGATTTTGTTAATTAATATATAAAGCAGAAAGCTTTCGATGACCCGCATGGTCCTCCTTGTCCGTGCAGGTCATCGAAAGCTTCCTGCTTTTTATATATTTTAAATTACAAATTCAAGACATACCACTGTGGATTTACTTTTCCATTTTATTGACTAATGTGATTATGAGTTTTCTTTGAATTTTTATTGGTATTCTTAAAAGATAATATAATGTATTTACTTATTACAAGATTTTAATTTTTTTTAGTTATACTTCATTTATTTATTAAATTTGACTATTTACATCTTCATTATACAGATATTGTTATGTTAACGTATGGACCTTCTGATCTCTGGAAGCTAGATATAATATATTTTGTACTTTTATCTACTATACTATATATGTGTATATATACGTATATATGCATATATATTTGTGTGTGTATTTATATATATACGTATGTGTATGTATATAGTTATATTTATGGTCACAGATAATAATCGATATATATTATGTGTGGTGGTTATAAGATTATTATATATATATTATAATATATATATATAATATATATAGATATATATAAAGTGCGCACTCCCTTGATACCTTCTCTAAATCTAAAGTTTTCAGAAGTATAGCCTACTAAAATCAACCAATACCTTCTTCTTTCCTGTGTGCTTTACTTGATTGATACAATTAAGGTTTCTTTCTGGTTTTATTTGTAGTAAGTGAATTACCTGATTGTTCGTAGCTGACAAAATTGATCAAATTGCGAGGAATTTTTGCACCACTCTCTCTCTCTCTCTCTCTGTAAAATAAGAACAAGTCTACTATGTTTTTTTGGTAAAAATAATAATGATAATGTTGATGAAGATGATAATAATAATCTGCTGTAATGGTTTATTATTATTATCATCATTATTATTGTTTGGGGTCTCCAGGATACTTATTAATGTAATAATCATGATAAATTATTATAATGTATCCAGATGCCATCATTATAATAACACGAATGAACTAAGGAACCTCCGTAGCGTGACTAAAATATTGACAATCAAAAGCCACAGTAGGGTTAAAATATATTATTGTACAATGCTAAAATTTACAAGGAGAGACTTTCGGATACTGCTCCGTATCCCTCTTCAGTCCTACTGAAGAAGGATACGGAGCAGTGTCCGAAAATCTCTCCTTGTAATTTTTAGCATTGTACAATAATATATTTTAACCCTACTGTGGGTTTTGATTGTCAATAATAATAATAATAATAATAATAATAATAATAATAATAATAATAATAATAATAATAATAATAATAATAATAATAATAATATTTTGTTAAAGATGATGGCAGCATCAGTGGAATTGATTTTATATATGGTCTTTTCAATTCTTCTTATTATTCTCTTCTCATCAGGGCTGATATTTGCTAACAGCTGGCCGATGTTCATATCTTGGTTAAAGAAATGTTTTCTTTAACCAAGATATGAACATCGGCCAGCTATTAGCAAATATCAGCCCTGATGAGAAGAGAATAATAAGAAGAATTGAAAAGACCATATATAAAATCAATTCCACTGATGCTGCCATCATCTTTAACAAAACATGTTTGAGAGAGGGTCTCCTACCTTCAAATAATAATAATAATAATAATTTGTATGTAAAGATGTTAAGAAAAAACTCAAGATTGTCATTTTAAATCTTAAGTATATGTCTCCATTCATTGGTATCTCTCTCTCTCTCTCTCTCTCTCTCTTAATACCTAATCATCAGGCCATGAGTTGGCCTTTCGTTTTCATCTCCGAGAATGACACAAAGGCATAACATACGAGCGATGAGCGAATTTAAAAGAAATTGAAGATAAATCCACCCGCGTTTCTTGGAATTATTTTTTACGCAACTCATGATGATCCAGATCCATTAGATATAACATACGGGCGAAGAGTGAATTTCAAAAAATAATGACAAATAATCCAGGCGCGTTTCTTGGAATTTTTTTTATTCGACTGGTAATGATCCAAGTCTGTTACATTACAATCCAAGCCACTGGTCGACGTGCGCTGTAAAAGCTTCACAATTTTCGTTATCTTCATCGTAAATTCAGATTCAAATTTGAATTCAAATTCATAACTTTAATTACCATGAATACAAGTATAGTAGATTCACATCAACCGTGCATTTGATGCCTAGGCCAGTCCCTTACGACGACGCTCCTGATTGGCTGTTGATAAGCCAATCACAGGGCTGGAAACGCTCAGTCTCTCTCGAGAGTTCACATGTGTAGGACCTATATTCCACCTCTCCTGAGGGATACGTCTTTCAAAAGTATCCCTCAGGAGAGGTGGAATATAGTACATCCTGCCTGTGTGAACTCTCGAGAGAGACTGAGAGTTTCCAGCCCTGTGACTGGCTTATCAACAGCCAATCAGGAGCGTCGTAATGCACTGGCCTGAACATCAAATGCACGGTTGATGTGAATCTACTATAGTAAACATATACAAAAAATATAAGAAAATAAGTTGGAATTGAATTGAATGCAGAATTTAAGCCACAAGCCAAGCACGGGGACCTATAAGGTCATACAGTGCTGAAACGGAAATTGACAGCAAAAGGTTTGAAAGGTGTAACAGGAGGAAAACCTCAAAGCAGTTGCATTATCAATCATTATAAGTATAACGATTCTGCCTTAGATTTTCCTACTGGTCGCCGTCCTGAAGTTCCATATCTGCTGCTTTTCTCTGACTCGCTGCTAATCACTCAATACCAGCTGAGTTGTATAGGCCATCTTTTGATTCATTTGAATAACTTTATCTTTTATGATGAAAACGGCCTTGAAACTGTCATCGGTGCCTATTGTCATAGGTGTTACTTTTTCCTAAAATTATATCTACTCTGGAACCAGTTTAAAAAAAAAAAAAAAAAATTTTTATGATGTACTTGCCTTAAAGCTAAGAATGAACTTGTACGAGTTTTTAACGTTGTTAAATGGTTTTAGCCTGTCAGTGTTTATAGGTTCCATTATTTTTTGGAAGCCTTGTGTATCCTCTAAATGATAATAGGTTGAATTTAGATTTTGTTTGGTCTCTGTGATTTTTGCAGCAAATTTTGTATGAAAATATTCATGCGATGAACGTTACCCAAAAAAATCTTTTGAGGTTTCACAAGATGAGTTTGATATATATATTATATATATATATATATATATATATATATATATGTGTGTGTGTGTGTGTGTGTGTATGTATATATATATATACATATACATGTGAACATTAATTAAAATATTGCAATCTCCTGCATATATATATATATATATATATATATATATATATATATATATATATATATATATACATACATACATACATACATACATCATACAAATTATATATACAAACATACATACACACACACACACTTATATATATATATATATATATATATATATATATATATATATATATATATGTATGTATGTATAAATATATATGTATGTATGTATGTAGGAGATTGCAATATATTTAATTACTGTACACATTACGTATAAAATTACTTGTGTAGCATGTATATGTATATATATAATTTTAATGCTTATACGTTAATATGAACATTAAAAATATTGCGTTCTCCTGCAATCAAATTTTTTAATCATGCCTTATAAACATACATTTTATAAAAAAAAAAAAAAAAAAAAAAAAAAAAAAAAAAAAAAAAAAAAAAAAAAAAAAAAAAAAAAAAAAAAAAAAAAAAAAAAAAAAAAAAAAAAAGAGGAGGATGTGGCCTTCGTTGTCAAAACCAGTCATTGCCTCTCATTGCGTCGCGTTCCACAAAAAAGGTTTAATTGCGGTTGGACACGAGATGGCGGTAGTAGTGTCCCCCCCATCCAACCCTTCTCCCCCAACACCTCCCTTTCAGTGTCGGTAATAATTAGGTAATGGTTTTTGTTCCCTGCACTCTGAACAAATTCTGAGTATTGTAGAAGTGGTGCAGGTTATATATATATATATATATATATATATATATTATATATATATATATATATATATATATATTAGTATATTAAATATATATTAGTATATATTAATATATATATATATATATTGATATATATAGATATATATATATATGTAATACCTATATATACATATTATAGATACATATATATTATATCATATATTATTTATTTATATTTATATTTATAATTATTATGCGTATGTGGGTCTGTCTGGGTTTGTGTGTGTGTGTGTTTTTTTTTTTTTTTTTTTTGTACGTGGCTGCCTGCCTGCCTGCCTATACGCGTAATGCAACATGCAGCTCTAGATTTATTTTTTCGGTGTGTAACTTTCAAATTTTCAACCTACGCCTCCTTGGGGTCAGATCGATAGCGTTAAAGTCATCTATAGCCTAGAGCCATTGTCTCTCCACATTGGTTTTATGAAGTACTTCGAAGAGCTTGAATACCAATAGAATACCCTCGTTGTTTATAGTTCATCGTTATGAAACTCTTCAGTGAAAATTCTACTATTGTCTATATATATATATATATATATATATATATATATATATATATATATATATGTATGTATATATATTATTATATATATGATATATATATATATAATATATATATATATATATATATATATATTATTATATAGGCAAAATTACGCACATACACCACCGCAGTTGACAAAACCGGATGGATGATCTTTAAGAAAATAAGATAAACGCACGAATTGTTCCATTTTTATGTAAATGGCTTTAGCAGTGTTTGCTATCTTGCTTTAAAAAATGAAAGGAAACTGATCTGTTATTAATATTTATGTCTCAAATTTATATATTTCCTTCAATATATTTCGTTTTTTGCTGGATGAGTGGTTAACCTTAAACGAAACCGACTGGACGTATTTTACGTCGAGATAAATTGTCTGTCTCGGGTGCCGACTGGACGTATTTTACGTCGACATACAAAAGTTTTTTTTTTAAAATTCGCGGAAAAATACTTATAGGCCTACCAGCCTAAAACTTTTGAATCACGCGCCTTGGGGATGTGGGAGTCCACGGATCAAGGCCTTGTTTTTGTTTTTGAAGCGTGACCCAGGTGGTGCGCATGCGCGATATCCCTTCTTCTCGCTCCAGCCAGCATCAGTAGCGCACCATCCGAGAGCGATCTTTCGTGAAAAGCGTGTTTTCTGGACTTGTGCGAGACTTTGAGCATTTGTATTGCTACAAGACATTCCTAGATATGTCTCAACGACGTGTGAACCGTGAAAGGCGCGTTTTACCCGTCGGAAGGGATCGTGTAAGGCGAGTTTTGGACATGGATGCTGGCGAGCCAGGGGGCCAAGCCACCCAGCATGACCCCCCGCGCCTCAAGGCCGTTCTGTGCGGCCACGTGTGGCTGAAAGTGTTTCGGGAACACATCGTTTGCCTTTGGTTACCCCTAGGAAGCATGTGGGCGTCCTTAGGGGCATTCGTAGGCATTTGGGAGGCCTCCAACCAAGGGACATAGACGAATATCTTTCGGAGCTTGATCGGCGGGAACATGTCGCAAGTCCTCATTTTGATGGCGGATGGTCATCGAGTGATGAGGACATCAGTCCCGATGAAAGTGAGGATAATATTTGCCCCAATGTCCGTTTCGAGGCTCACATCCCGAAAGTGAGCTCGAATTCAGTGCATACGAGGGGGAATCTGAGAGGGGGAGGGGGAGGGTGGGGATACGGGCTCAAGTTTTATCGCAGAGGACGATACAGAAAGTGAGGGCCTAAGAGGGTGATGGGCCAACGGGGGGGGGTAGTGTGCATCGTGCCCGCACCCGTGCGCGTGCGCGCGCACGGGCACGTAGAAGGTCGGCTCGTCGCGCCAGCCAAGGTGAAGGTCGGTCGTCGGAGAGTGACGAGGGGTGGACGGAGGACCCCACCCTCCTAACATGCACCCCTTCACGGCAACCCCTGGGATGACCGTACCAGTAACCCCTGACTGTTTTGGGATTCATCCAGCTTTTCCTGACGCGGGAATTGCTGGAATACCTGTACACGAGACGGTGGACTACGCTCGGTACTGCCGATATGAGCTGAAGACGACCTTGTCGTATTACTGGCGGGGTTGCAACCTCATGACATGGCACATTTTTTGGGGCTCCACATTTATTTTGGTTTGACACTGCTATCGACGTCAGGCAATATTGGAAGAGAAGTTATTTTTTATATATGCCGAATGTGCTGGCGTTATGTCCCGTGATACAATTTCCTGGCGATGGACAGGTACTCAACGCCTTCAACGAAGGGCCATACCCCGGAATAACAGTGATCGCCTCATTTTAGTGCGTACAGTGTTGGATTTTAATACCGTGAGCGGTGTAGTAATCTCGTGATTCCTGGAAAGAACCTGTCTTTGGGATGAGGGGATGATGCCTTACAAAGGACGTCTTAGTATAAAAGTGTATAACCCAAGAAGCCAAAGAAATATGGTGTGAAATTCTTTCTCATTACCGAGGCCAACACTGGATACGTTGTGGACTTTTCAGTGTATACCGGGGTATTCTCCACGCTGCGTGACACTGTATTCAACCTTGTGGGACGTTTCCGTAACCAGGGATATCACCTGTTTATGGATAATTATTATAACTCGGTATCCCTGGCCCAGGAACTGTATGAAGCAGGTGTTCACGTCAGTGGTACCCTTCGGTTGGTGCGTGGGGCCCGAATGTCCTCAAGAGGTTCGCTAGTCATCCGCAACACCTGGCAAGAGGAGAGACAGAGTGGCGGCGGAAGGGCGCTGTCTTCGTCATCTGTTGGAAGGGTGTCCGACTCGTCCCCATGATTACGACGAGTCATGAACCCATCCAAGAAGAGATCGTACAGCGGAAGAAGACACGTCGACAGGGCCGAGTTGTGTTTGAGGAGTTTCGTACCGAGCGGCCTACTGTCATTGGGCACTACAACAGGCACATGGGAGGAGTTGATCTCTTTGATCAGCTCATCCAGTACTATCCCTTCGCCAGGAGAACCAGAAGGTGGACACAGAAGCTCCTCAATACATCCTTCAGTTGGCCCTCCAAAATGCCTACATACTGTACTGTGGGTACCGCGGTGACAATCTTCCGAGGTTGACCCACGCACAGTTCCTAGAGGTAGCCGGGAATGCCCTCATCAACTTCGATCCCGATGAGTGGCCTTCCATAAACTGACCCCCTGCCCCGAGCTGCAGATCTGCCCCTAGAGGAAAGGGCAGATAGGAGGGCCAACTTCGCTCGACCTGCCGCCGCCCCTGCTGCCGCCGTCCCTGCTGACGACGCCCCTGCTGACGACGCCCCTGCTGACGACGCCCCTGCTGACGACGCCCCTGCTGCCGCCACCCCTGCTGCCGCCGCCCCTGCTGCCGCCGCCCCTGCTGACGACGCCCCTGCTGTCGCCCGCCCCTGCTGACGCCACCCCTGCTGTCGCCGCCCCTGCTGACGACGCCCCTGCTGACGACGCCCCTCTTGCTGCCGGCCCCGCCATCACCGCTTCTCGTCGGGTAGTGGACCCTGCGTGTCGGCTGCAGCCAGGGGAGGAACACATACTGGAGGCCTTAGAAGGGCGGAAGGCAGAAACGGTGCGGGTGTGCCATATGAATGGCGAAGGAGAGACATCCGGGGTTCTTCTGCGTCTCTGCAAAGTTGCTCTTTGCAGGATAGGGGAGTGTGACCGAAAGTATCACACTAAGGTCATGTATTGGAGCGCGCCCCTTAACCGACAGCGGAGGGCGCACGGGGCCGCCGGGTCCATCAGCAGTAAGGGCGCGCGTCTCCCTCCTCCACCTGTACCTCGTCATGTCGAGTGGAAAAAAATGCAAGACTCTTCAATGGAGGAGGGAGAAAAACAAGAATAGAACGAAGAGTCAGGATTACGAGTGAGTATTCTGCATTTATTTTATAGTTTAGTTTTATTTATTATTAACAATATATCTGAATGTGTGCATGATAAAATAATAATAAGACATTTCATTGTATGCGAAAAGAGAAGTGTCACCTGCATTCCTTTTATTTATGTATTGGTACCAGAATCGAAGAATGTAATATATATTTTACGTATAAAAAAAAGTATATATATATCTATATATATATATATAGATATATATATATATATATATAGATATATATATCTATATATATATATATATATATATATATATATATATATATATATATATATCATAATATAATATATATATATATATTTATATTTAGATATATATATATATAATATATATATATATATATATATATATAATATATATATATATTATATATATATATATATTATATATATATATATATAGATATATATATATATATATATAAATGGGGGGTAAGCAAATTACTTACAGTCTAGTAATATTCAATCATTTACCTTCACTTTAAAACAAATTGCAAGTCTCTAGAACAATATCTCGATTTATGGTGAATATTTGAAAAAAATATTTTTATTCCGTCCGCGCGCCGATTCTCGGCCGAAAATCTCGGAAACGCGTAGGTCACATTCTCCTAATATTTGTACCTTTTCATATTACGCTTATTTTATAGTTTTATATATGGAAATGTGCGCAAAAACATGCACAATATAACAAAAAATATTGGAAGGTTGTAGCATTTATCATTTTTGAAATATTTGCATATAAAGTACGATAAGTACGAAAAAAAACTACGATCCGGTCAACTTTGACTCAACCGAAAAGGTCAAAAAACGCATTTATAACATAAAAATCTTACAGTCTAGTAATATTCAATCATTTATCTTCATTTTAAAACATATTGCAAGTCTCTAGAACAATATCTCGATTTCTGGTGAATTTTTGAAAAAAATATTTTTTTCCCCTCCGCGCGACGATTTTCGGCCGAAAATCTCGGAAACGCGTAGGTCACATTCTCCTAATATTTGAGCCTTTTCATATTACGCTTTTTTTAAAGGTTTATATATGGAAATGTGCGCAAAAACATGCACAATATAACAAAAAATATTGGAAGGTTGTAGCATTTATTATTTTTGAAATATTTGCATATAAAGTACGATAAGTACGAAAAAAACTACGATCGGTCAACTTTGACTCAACCGAAAAGGTCAATAAACGCATATATAACATAAAAATCTTACAGTCTAGTAATATTCAATCATTTATCTTCATTTTAAAACATATTGCAAGTCTCTAGAACAATATCTCGATTTCTGGTGAATTTTTGAAAAAAATATTTTTTTCCCCTCCGCGCGACGATTTTCGGCCGAAAATCTCGGAAACGCGTAGGTCACATTCTCCTAATATTTGAGCCTTTTCATATTACGCTTTTTTTAAAGGTTTATATATGGAAATGTGCGCAAAAACATGCACAATATAACAAAAATTATTGGAAGGTTGTAGCATTTATCATTTTCGAAATATTTGCATATAAAGTACGATAAGTACGAAAAAAACTACGATCGGTCAACTTTGACTCAACCGAAAAGGTCAAAAAACGCATTTATAACATAAAAATCTTACAGTCTAGTAATATTCAATCATTTATCTTCATTTTAAAACATATTGCAAGTCTCTAGAACAATATCTCGATTTCTGGTGAATTTTTGAAAAAAATATTTTTTTCCCCTCCGCGCGACGATTTTCGGCCGAAAATCTCGGAAACGCGTAGGTCACATTCTCCTAATATTTGAGCCTTTTCATATTACGCTTTTTTTAAAGGTTTATATATGGAAATGTGCGCAAAAACATGCACAATATAACAAAAATTATTGGAAGGTTGTAGCATTTATCATTTTTGAAATATTTGCATATAAAGTACGATAAGTACGAAAAAAACTACGATCGGTCAACTTTGACTCAACCGAAAAGGTCAAAAAAAACGCATTTATAACATAAAAATCTTACAGTCTAGTAATATTCAATCATTTATCTTCATTTTAAAACATATTGCAAGTCTCTAGAACAATATCTCGATTATGGTGAATATTTGAAAAAAAAATATTTTTATTCCGTCCGCGCGCCGATTCTCGGCCGAAAATCTCGGAAACGCGTAGGTCACATTCTCCTAATATTTGTGCCTTTTCATATTACGCTTTTTTTATAGTTTTATATATGAAAATGTGCGCAAAAACATGCACAATATAACAAAAATTATTGGAAGGTTGTAGCATTTATCATTTTTGAAATATTTGCATATAAAGTACGATAAGTACGAAAAAAACTACGATCGGTCAACTTTGACTCAACCGAAAGGTCAAAAAAACGCATTTATAACATAAAAATCTTACAGTCTAGTAATATACAATCATTTATCTTTATTTTAAAACATATTGCAAGTCTCTAGAACAATATCTCGATTTATGGTGAATATTTGAAAAAAATATTTTTATTCCGTCCGCGCGCCTATTCTCGGCCGAAAATCTCAGAAACGCGTAGGTCACATTTTCCTAATATTTGAGCCTTTTCATATTACGCTTTTTTTAAAGTTTTTTTAAAGTTTTATATGAAAATGTGCGCAAAAACATGCACAATATAACAAAAATTATTGGAAGGTTGTAGCATTTCTCATTTTTTTTATATTGCATATAAAAAAAAACATAAAAAAAACTTTTAACAAAAATTCGACATTCGGTCAACTTTAACTCGTTCGAAATGGTAAAAAACTGCATTTGTAAGCTAAAACTCTTACAGTATCGTAATATTCAATCATTTTCCTTCATTTTGAAACAAATTGCAAGTCTCTATAACAATATTTCGATTATGGTGAATTTATTAAAAAATTATTTTTTTACATCCGCGCGCTACGAATTCATGCATCATTTTGTGATAATATTTTCTCTGTGTTGCTTTTATTGTTTTACAATATGTTATATATCAAAATGATCGCAATTTAGTGCACATTACAACGAAAAAAAAAGCAACTTGTTACCTCTAACCGTTTGGCGCACAGCGCGATTTGAATACAATTATATATGAAATTTCGTTTTTGCGCTATCATATATCGCATTATTTATATATGATAATGATAATTTTTTCATTTCTGATGGTTGCATACTAAACTTCAAGCAATGAGAAAAAAAGGAGCCAAAAATGAACTCTTAATCTTGAAAACTAAGCGCGCTGTGATTTTTTTGAAAAAAACAAAAAAATAAAATTTTTTTATTTTTCCCTTGGACGCGCTCACTCTCAAACCCCTCCGGCATACGGGAGTCATTTTTTTATTTACCGCTCCGGCGTTAAGGGTTAAGCAAAGAATCGTTAACCTCGTTTGAGTTTTTAGCCTAGAATAATAAAAAAAATTAAAAAGTCGTCCCAAAATAGTCGCATTTGTCGGCATCCTATGGAAAACGAAACTACGGAGCAGAGAACGATTCTTTGATTGCATGTTGCAATCCCATCGTTCTATTCAAGTTCACGGAGGTTTCGCCGAATTCCGCTCGAACTATGAGATGTATAATTCGCCCTCCTTAAGTTAGAGTTCGCCCACCTCCTCATGTGACAACAGGGAATCCACTCACACGAGATATCTACCCGCCACGGAGAGGAATTTGAGATGGTCTCATCGGCGCATCTTCAGTTATAGCTCAATGCATTAGTTCAGTGGTTCTCAACCCTTTCACCATATTTCCGATTGTTATCCCCCCTCCCCTCCCTCACCCCCTCTCCAAAATTGTCTACCTCGAAAGGTGCAGCCCAAATATGCAACCAAATGAAAACACAAACACGCAAACTAGCCGAGAGAAAGCCCAGCGTGACTTCTCAGTAGTGCGGACCGATGCATGCTGCGTTTTGTGGGGAGCCAGAGCCAGTTCGAGCCCGCCAATCTGTAGTCACAATCCCACCTCTGCAGCTCTGAAATTCCCCCCTTGGGAGGGGTGATTCGCTCCCTGGTTGAAAACCACTAGTGGCCCGTAGGCTGCCCATACTTAGGGGACTTTTCCGGTATTGCGAAATGCACTGTGCGAACATTGAAGGCGAGATCCAGGGCTGAAACTTGACTTTGTAACCAAGCGTCGTAGAGGCGAGAGTCCTTAAGATGGAGTTCGCTTGAGATACAAGATGAGGCTGGAATGGTTGAAGGAGAAACTGTTAGGAAATAGCTGCGTGTCCTTGGAATGTTGGGAACTTCTTCATTACGAATTAGCGTTGCAGTATTTTTAGATTTTTAAGTAGACGTGTTGCATTTTAATGTTGTGCTACTGCGCTGTTCTGGTTTTTGCATACTAATTGATAAATAATTTTTTTTTTCTAAATCTAGGCAGTAACTTCTGTCTTGAAAGAAGATATCTTCCGCGTTTATATGTACTTTGAACATTTCTGTTTTATCATTTTTGAACATTCTTTGGATGTAATTTTCAAAATAGCATTAAGCTCTCATTCGTAATGTTGTGGTATCATATTATTATGAAATTTGCAACATATTTTCTACAACTTTAATTTCTCGCGCATTTCCCATAAAATGGTGAATCCTAATGTATTAGTATTACAATATCTTAATATACATTTCTTTATTAGTTGCTGTTTAAATGTTGTAAATTTGATTTTCCAGTTTTTATGTAAATATATATACATACATACATACATATACATACGTATATAGCTACGTCTATATTTCTATATATATATATATATATATATATATATATATATATATATATATATATATATATTTAAAATTAAAAGTGTTATAATATTGTCTTGTAAAATAGTGGGTTCGCTAACCTTGAAGTGATCCTGATCTTTTAATAATATTTTATATTAAAGTAATATTCCCGTATACACAACCATTCTAATCGATGCGTAAATATCGAAATGTAATATCAGATTACCACGACTCCGAAACGAACAAGCAGTTCTTCACTTTTCTAAGTAGACCGAAAAATGTCGAGAATAGATTCACTTCCCCACCAAAAAAAAGGAAGAAAGAAAGAAAAAAAAGCGTAACCAGTCTCAACCGGTTTTGCAGGCAGAGGGCACTTTTTGCAGTCTTTAATTTTTCAGCATCTGCTTGAATCTCGTTCAAAGCAGACATAACTTGATATCGTCTGCGTTCTGACTTCGAATCGGTTCCCTGACACATCTGGTGATATGGTAATGTGGCAACAGGCGATACGCGATTTGCATCCACATAATTTTACGTAGTACCAGCGTCTGAAGTCTTCGAATCTGTGAAATGTATTTTTCATTATCTTTATTATTGTTCTGAAAGCTAATGTTGCTTACGTTTTTGTAGTTCAAGATGGAAACATAAAATAGTAAATTTATTATGTACAAAGTTGTGAGAGATTTTTATTTCTTATCGCAGATTTACGAGACGGCTAATGCAATTTTGTATTGCGTCGTGCGCAAAACAGGAGGAGAGAGAGAGAGAGAGAGAGAGAGAGAGAACGTCAGGGCTGGTAATTGCGTATCAAGATTTGCAATTCAACTCGGCTGACAGACACGAAATAACGGAATAATTTAGTGATAGTTACAAGCACGCATGTACTACTATAAGATACCGGCATTCTGCCTTGTACTCAGTTCATGATTGCATTGCATGTGTTTCCTTGCTTGCGTGTTTCAATGTAATGGTGTATTACATGCATACACACACACAGACACATATATATATATATTTATATATACATATATACGTACATATATATATATATATATATATATATATATATATATATAGATATATATACAATGAAGGTAGGGGAAGCACACCAACAGGTCAAGGAACTCATATTTATTAAGTTGCAACGTTTCGAAGCCAACCAGCAGGCCTCATTTTCAAGCTAAAAAGTAACAATATCTAATTAGTACAATAAAATTAAGCTACAATATTAAAATACACAATGTAAAGTACAATAAAACAATCACAGTTAAAAACACAAATAAGGACCAACCGTTGAGTGTGAAGACAGAGGAAGGACTAACAAAAAAACGTAAGCAGTTCACGAGAGGTAAAGAGGTGTAGACGTGGCATGGGTGTTCAGTGAGGGGACCAGTTTTTTAATAAACAAAGATTCATTAATTGTTAAAACCTTGTGATTGGAAGCTCTGCCCAAAACCTGAAAGTCTTTGTACTGGATCGAATACCTACATTTATCGGTATGATCCCTTATGTTGGAAAATTCGGGATTCGAAAGCTTAGTGCCAGTTCTATAGCTGATAGCTCTATGACTGTCGATTCGGACCTTGAGTAACCTGTGTCGATCCAATATAGGTTCCTCGATTACATCGAGGACAAGTAAACTTGTAAATGACACATGAGGTCATCAATGGATCCAAACGGTCCTTGAAGTTGAAAAGGCTACCGATATTCAGTGGGTTTGTAGGTATAATTTTGATTTTCATGGCAGGGAGATGACCAGACATTAAAGCGTGGAGTTCCTTATATAAAGTTGTATTGTGAATAAAAGGAAGGCTAGCATAGAACGGTAATTTAGGAACGTGAGGAGTAGGATGACGTGGAACAAAAATATTATTTAAAAATTTTTGGAGACATGCTTAAAGAACAACTGAGTGGGAAAGCAGTTGCTGTTAAAATATTTTTGCAAGAACGTGACTTCATTGTGAACAAAAGATTGCCAACTAGAAGACAAAGCAAAGGCTCGGTGAAGCATGGTAATAAGG
>NC_061088.1:17890644-17898144 GCF_015104395.2 Macrobrachium nipponense | reverse complement strand
TATATATATATATATATTATTCTGATTTCACCTCGTTCACTCCTAGGAAATGTAGTTAACACTGAAAAATTTGGCCTTGAATGGAGGATGAGGGATCAGAACAAAGAAAAAAAAACTACTCAGGCATAAGGCCGATATTACTGAGGAAGGAGGAATTTACATAAAAGCTGGACTCTAGTTTTAAATGCACTGTATTTACATGAATTTATAGAAGTCCAGGAGACTAAAAAAGGGGGGTCGCTTTGTCGATCCACCAGAACACGTGGCTGGAGCAATCCAGTCACGGTGTTCAGAAATTTTGCGCAAGCGGATTGAAAATGCAAGCTTGCTCCAAGGGTTTATCTGCAAATAGATAGGACGCGGGCATAAGGCGAGGGGCACACGAGGGCGAACGTTACACACTACTTTCTTTCAATCAAAAAGGCCACTCATGGGGGAGAATGAAATGACTGGGAATTTACACAAAGAGAACTATTTCGTTGCTTGAATTTACTAGGGGAATGTTCAATAGTATCACAAGGGGAGTAATCACAGAATTGAGCCCAGATGGGGGAAATGAGAAACTACACAAGTTGCCTTGGAAAAAGGAAATGAAATACAGACAAAGGTAAAAACAATTCCCTGGCTGAACTGGAATTACTCTCACAGTACCTGGGTTCCTGAGGCTTGTAGTCTTCTCCTTGATGTTTCCATGCGCTATGGACTTTTTTTTTAAATATACTTGGGACTTCCAAGAAAGAGCAGGGGAAGCAGACAAACGGGGGATCAAGGTGGCGTATGGTGGGTGCAGGAGGAGATCTGACCTGTCTTAGGTCTGGTGTTCTTCTGAGTTCCAAAAGTCGTTCTGAGAGCGAGCCCTGGCTCCCGATCCTTTTGAGTCCTTGTCCCTGTAGGGGGTAATTCCAACAACCAATGGGAGAAGAGATAGCTTTTTTGAGAGAATGGAGAGAATGGATGCTTACAGTTGAAAGGGGCAACTTGCATATAGACAAAGATGCATGAAACTTGGTAAAAGACTTTATTTTCCTTGGTTCTGGCTTAAAATCTTGAACAATATATATATATATATATATATATATATATATATATATATATATATATATATATATATATATTGTCATCTTGTTGCCAGTTAATGATAGGTAAGTAATGTATTAGATTATTTTTAAACTGTTAATTAGTTAAGAATGGTAATCGCTAGTTTGCTCCTCTCTGGTGTTTGGCTTGTTGTATATTCTTGCTAATCCTCTTTTTCAAATTCCATAATTGGTTATTTCTCTAGTTGTGGCCTTCTCCCCGCCACAAAAACCCCCTGCTCTTGTTGACCAGAGGGGATATGGAATTCTTCAGTGGTGATATGAGGAGTTGTTTCCTGTACTTTCTCTTGGGCGCTGTTTGGATTGACCGTTGCTACTGATTTTTGGCCTCTGCATATGTACATGGACTGGAGATTATTCACCTCCTACTTACTTTTGGATCTCCCAGTCTACAGCTAAAGGATTTATCCTGTTATAAAGCCAAGGGGGCCTCTCTGTCCCAAGGTAAATTATTTACATTTGTTAAGCTCACGGCAAATGTTCCTCTGCTGTCGTATTCAGTGGAGAGCTTGAAACTTGCCAGCCACCTGTTGACATTTTTGGATTCAGCGCTGATAATCGCCCTGATTTGTCCTCCAGACGTGGAGTTGTACCTTGCCTTGCAAGAGAGAACTTTAAAACATACGGAGAAGTTGTAAGGAATATTACCGTGTATTTGTTAGGATATTCTTTCGTTTTGCTTTTTCCTCCTTTCTGGACCCCCTCCTTTTTGTGTTTGAATGTGTTGGTTTCTATTATTAGTTGAGTATTTGGGATTTATTTAGTGGCTATTTAAGCGTGGGTGTTATTCATATATTTTTGTATTATAGAGGTTCAGGTGTCATTTCTGCCTAAGAGTTATGTATTAAATTTAAGTGATTTTTCTCAAGTGTTTATTTTCACCCCTGAATTGATTTTGCACACTGTGGTGTAAGGTTGTGGTACGATTTCACACCTTGTGAATTTCGTAGCCTGTTAAGTGAATACAGGTGTAACCTATAATTTGATAAGTGTTTTGTGTGGTGGTTAACATGCCATCACAATATATACTATAACTATATATATAAATATATATATATATATATATATATATATATATATATATATACATATATTATATATATATATATATATATATATATATATATATGTATGTATGTATGTATGTATATATATATATATATATATATATATATATATGATTTGTCTGTTTATTTCTGTTTTGTTTTCCTCATATTCGTTATTATTTTTATTATTAATTTTTTTTTTTTGCTCTATCACAGTCCTCCAATTCGACTGGGTGGTATTTATAGTGTGGGGTTCCGGGTTGCATCCTGCCTCCTTAGGAGTCCATCACTTTTCTTACTATGTGTGCCGTTTCTAGGATCACACTCTTCTGCATGAGGCCCGGAGCTACTTCAGCCTCTAGTTTTTCTAGATTCCTTTTCAGGGATCTTGGGATCGTGCCTAGTGCTCCTATGATTATGGGTACGATTTCCACTGGCATATCCCATATCCTTCTTATTTCTATTTCAGATCTTGATACTTATCCATTTTTTCCCTCTCTTTCTCTTCAACTCTGGTGTCCCATGGTATTGCGACATCAATGAGTGATACTTTCTTCTTGACTTTGTCAATCAACGTCACGTCTGGTCTGTTTGCACGTATCACCCTATCCGTTCTGATACCATAGTCCCAGAGGATCTTTGCCTGATCGTTTTCTATCACTCCTTCAGGTTGGTGCTCGTACCACTTATTACTGCAAGGTAGCTGATGTTTCTTGCACAGGCTCCAGTGGAGGGCTTTTGCCACTGAATCATGCCTCTTTTTGTACTGGTTCTGTGCAAGTGCCGGGCATTCACTTGCTATGTGGTTTATGGTTTCATTTTTCGCATTGCACTTCCTACATATGGGAGAGATGTTATTTCCGTCTATCATACTTTGAACATATATTATTATTTTTATTATTTTTATTATTATTATTATTATTAGTTATTATTATTATTATTATATTATTATTATTATTATTATTCAGAAGATGAACCCCATTCATATAAAACAAGCTCACAGGGACCATTATCTACATGGGGAACAATTACTCTAATACTTTATATGGGGAAACAATTACTCTAATACATTATTTACATGGGGAAACAGTTACTCTAATACATTATCTACATAGGAAACAATTACTCTTAATACATCATCTACATGGGGAAACAATTACTCCAATACATTATCTATTTGGGGAAACAATCGTAGTTATGTGTTAAGATCATGAATGAAATCCTTAGCTGCTGAGAGAGAGAGAGAGAGAGAGAGAGAGAGAGAGAGAGAGATAATCGTAGTCATGTGTTAAGATTATGAATAAAATCCCTAGTTGCTGAGAGAGAGAGAGAGAGAGAGAGAGGAGAGAGAGAGATCTATTTATTTGTACAAAGTTATGAATGAACCTCCCTAGCTGCGAGAGAGAGAGAGAGAGATAGTATGTGTTAAAGTTATGAATGAAATCCCTAGCTGCTGAGAGTGAGTGAGAGAGAGAGAGCGAGAGAGAAGAGAAGCGAGAGAGAGAGAGAGAGAGAGAGAGAGGTCGAAGTCATGTGTTAAGATTATGAATGAAATCCCTAGCTGCTAGAGAGAGAGAGAGAGAGAGAGAGAGAGAGAGAGAGAGAGATCGTAGTTATGTGTTAATCAAGATCATATCTTGGAAATCTTGCATCAATGCCTCATTTAGAATGAGAGAGAGAGAGAGAGAGAGAGAGAGAGAGAGAGAGAGAGAGAGAGAGAGAGAGAGATAAATATTATAGGCTTATTTGTTTCATAAAAGTATATCCTTGAAATACCACAAGAATTCTGTATAGAGAGAGAGAGGAGAGAGAGAGAGAGAGAGAGAGATTTTAGCAATTGTAGCCATACTGTTTATGGTATTCGAGATCACATCTTGGAAATATTGCAGGAATTCATCACTGAACTACAGAGAGGGGGATTATAGTCTCATACGTTTCTGAAAACTATTCCTCGGAAGTACTACTATACTTCTACAAGAATTCTGTAGAGAGAGAGAGAGAGAGAGAGAGGGAGAGAGATCGTAGTTATGTGTTAAGATTATGAATGAAATCCCTAGCTGCTGAGAGAGAGAGAGAGAGAGATCGTAGTTATGTGTTAAGATTATGAATGAAATCCCTAGCTGCTGAGAGAGAGAGAGAGAGAGAGAGAGAGAGAGAGAGAGAGAGATCGTAGTTATGTGTTAAGATTATGAATGAAATCCCTAGCTGCTGAGAGAGAGAGAGAGAGAGAGAGAGATCGTAGTTATGTGTTAAGATCATGAATGAAATCCCTAGCTGCTGAGAGAGAGAGAGAGAGAGAGAGAGAGAGATCGTAGTGATGTGTTAAGATTATGAATGAAATCCCTAGCTTGCTGAGAGAAAGAGAGAGAGAGAGAGAGTGCGAGAGAAAGAGAGAGATCGTAGTTATGTGTTAAGGTCATGAATGAAATCCCTAGCTTGTTAAGAGAGAGAGAGAGAGAGTCGACCATCCGACTATCCGTTACTTATTGTTATTTTTCCTAAGGAAGGACACTTAGAGGTTTTCCTTCTGCGGTCCAGAGGGGAATGTGGAAGGAACTCTATACCTACGGCCTTGAGGTCTACCGAGAAACCGAGCGGTAGGGGTTCTGCTCTCTTACTTTTCGTTTTCTCCCGATTGGTATTTCGTCCGGTGGTTTTTTTTTTTTATTGGTTTTGCAAGGATTTTATTTGTATTAAGTAATAGCTAATGCTTTTACCAGACAGACACGCCTGTGTATGTACATATATATATATGTTACATACACAGGCGTGTCTGTCTGATATATATATATATATATATATATATATATATATATATATATATATATATATATATATATATATATATATATATAGAGAGAGAGAGAGAGAGAGAGGAGAGAGAGAGAGAGAGAGAGAGAGAAATCATCAACAGACAATCAATACTACCTTCCATTGTTTGGGAAAGGTTACGTACCAAATATATTTTGCCATTATCCTTAATACCCAACGTCACCGGGCATTTTGTACCACCCCGTGCCCTTAACCGACGCCCTCGTAATCCAGACTGTGTAGCAGTAATTCTTGCGAATATTAAACAAGGTCGATATGGATACTATAGTGGATTCACATCAGCTGTGCATTTGATGTCTAGGCCAGTCCCTTACGACGCTCCTGATTGGCTGTTGATAAGCCAATCACAGGGCTGGAAGCTCTCAGTCTCTCTCGAGAGTTCACACAGGCAGGATGTATGCCCCATCTCTCCTGAGGTATACGTCTTTCTGGAGAGGTGGAACATACACCCTGCCTATGTGAACTCTCGAGAGAGACTGACAGTTTCCAGCCCTGTGATTGGCTTATCAACAGCCAATCACAGAGCTGGAAGCTCTCAATCTCTCTCGAGAGTTCACATAGGCAGGATGTATGACCCATCTCTCCTAAAATATAAGTCTTTCAGGAGAGGTGGAACATACATCCTGCCTATGTGAACTCTCGAGAGAGACTGACAGTTTCCAACCCTGTGATTGGCTTATCAACAGCCAGTCAGGAGCGTCGTTAGGGACTGGCCTAGACGTCAAATGCACGGTTGATGTGAATCTACTATAACTCTTTTTACTGAGGAGACAAACCTTAGTGAGAAAAGATGATCTGGTTAGTAGAGAACGTCTCTCTCTCTCTCTCTCTCTCTCTCTCTCTCTCTCTCGTAGAGTTACCTTGGGTTGTTCAGTTTTCGGGTCTTGACAATTCATTTAAACGATAAAGGTAAATTAATGACCAGGACAATAGATAAACAAATAATAACTGCACCAAGGTTTCTTCGCCGCATTCGAATTTTCTGTACTACATATAATGCTTATGAAACTTTCAGCACAGCCCATGAAGCTCTCAACCGCGGCCCATGAAACTTTCAGTCACGGCCCGGTGATTGCCTGTGTTGCTGATATCTATTTGCAGTGTCAGACGCACGATCATGGTTAACTTTAACCTTAAATAAATAAAAGACTACTGAGTATAGAGGGGTGCAATTTGGTATGTTTGATGAATGGAGGGTGGATGATCAACATACCAATTTGCAGCCCTCTAACTTCAGTAGTTTTCAAGATCTGAGGGCGAACAGAAAAAGTGCAGACGGACAGACAAAGCCATCTCAATAGTTTGCTTTTACAGAAAACTGAAACTGGAAGGACAATATTCCCAATGCTGAAATAATCACATCAGCTGATATACATTACATAAACACACACACACACACACACACACATACACACACACACACACACACACATATATATATATATATATATATATATATATATATATATATATATATTAGTAAGTGAGGTTGTCCTTGTTTCTAAAGTTCCTGATGCAGTTCTAGAGGACTATTTTAGGATATGACAAGTTTTAAAAATTCCATAGATTAATCTTGCTTTTTAACGACGTGCAGACCTGAGAGTAGCAACTATTATTATTATTATTATTATTATTAGTAGTAGTAGTAGTAGTAGTAGTAGTAGTAGTAGTAGTTTAACCAAGCCTTTGACCGTCATACAAAACTCTCATAAGGTTGGACATAAAACACTTCAATATTTCCGGCCTCACTTCAGTAAAGACATACAAGGCGAGAATTTGTTTATCCTAAACCGTATTGTCAAGCAATACATCATTAAAAAATAAGCATTATCAGTTGCGAGGGATGTAAATATACGTCCCTTACAATGAAGGGATTATAATTACAGTGCATTATCCAGTAGCATTTTGAAGGAAAGACAAAAATTCATCTTACTTCCAGCAGAACTTTTCCAACTGCACGAAAAACTCAGGGGTCATCTAATAGGCTTTATATTGGGAAGAAATAAATATTTTGGCCTATAATTTGAAAAGTTTTACATTGAGATAAGCAAATACTCAAAAGCCCTATATGGCATTATATTGCAAGTTTGACTCGGCTGTAAAACAGGGAACTGGTCTGGAATATTTTGATTAATAAATGATATGGATAAACCTTATGATGAAAAATTGTGGAGCAAGAAACACTGCTTACCAATGGCACCTGCACCACGTGACTTGCGACTAATAAGTTCATTTCCCCTCTGCATTACTGACGGTCTCTCTCTCTCTCTCTCTCTCTCTCTCTCTCTCTCTCTCTCTCTCTCTCTCCACGAGAATGAAAGAAAAGGCGAACTTCTGCCTCTTTTCAATTTAAATATTCATAAACATCCCTTTACGAATTTTGAGAAGAATTATCTTAAAAGGTCTATTATTCAGATATAATTCGTGTTAGAACTGTTTAAAAAAGGGATAGGAAGGGAAGGAGGGACTGAATAAGGATGAGATGACAGAGAATAACAGCAGGAACATATAAGAACTAAATGTCC
>NC_061088.1:17883144-17885644 GCF_015104395.2 Macrobrachium nipponense | reverse complement strand
ACACAAGAAAATAGCTTGATTATTTAAAAATCACAAGAAAATAATTTGCTTGTTAAAGAAACACAAGAAAATAACTATATTTAAAAAAAACACAAGAAAATAAGTTATTTTCTTGTGTATTTTAAATAGTCAAGCTATTTTCTTGTATTTTTAAATAATCAAGGTATTTCCTTTGTTGTTAAATAATCAAGGTATTTTCTTGTGTTTTTTAAGTAAGTTATTTTCTTGTATTTTTAAATAATAAAGTTATTTTCTTGTGTTTTTTGCAATAATAAAGTTATTTTCTGTGTTATCTAATTGATTTTATGCCGAGTCGTATCACCCCCAGTTTTTGTCTCGTCTTGGATTATAGCGTGTTAACTTCTGCTTTGTACCTTCCTCTCTCTCTCTTAAATATATATATATATATATAATATATATATTATCATATATATATATATATATATATATATATATATATATTGACGTATATATATATATATATATATATATATATATATACGTCTATATATATATATATATATATATTATATAATATATATGCATATCTTTACCAGAGAAGTTAATTTCTGACGTAGCCTACTATTTGGCTTAACTACATTTTCTTATTCGTCGTTTATTTTTTCATCAAAGATTTCCCTCAAGTGCCCTTTTCTTCTCCACCTTGCTACTAAAATGCAGATGATTCTATTCTTCACTGAACATCCTCTTTTTCCATCCTGATTCTTTTCGATATTGCATTCTCGGCCTCACTCAGTTTTATGTAATTCGATAACAGTGGACCTGAATACGATTACTTGCTCAGGCAGACGAAACTTGGTTATTTTAAACCTTTCATGACCAGTTTTCCTCTTCCTGTCACTTTGTGTCATGCCCCCACGATCGCAATGATGTTCGAGACTTCATCCTTCCAACTTTCAACATTTCAACTTGAGAAATAAACATTATCATGTCTTCGTAGAGTTTTATTGTGAGCGTGCCTATGTCTTTTTCTGAGGAGCTGGGTGTTATATATGCAACCTTAAATGGGGTGTTGTTCTTGTATCTAAGGGAGGTTCTTCACACACAGACTCACACAAACTAATCTTCATGATAGAGTCAATTAAAAAAATGCCTTCCCCATAATAAACGACTCTGAATCTATTTTTATTTTATCTCCGACATAAAATCACCACCTCTTTCTGCCTGTTTTACAGATAATACATTAGAACAGCTCTCAAAAACTTCATGGTTGCGTGCTTACTCAACTCTCTCATTCTCGTTGCACAAGCCAGGTTTCGCTTTCACCTTTGTACTTTGAGGAGGAAGTCACGAACTCGAGGATCTCCCAGTTTGACGAGTCTTTCATTCTGTTCTTTACCGTCTCCAATATTTCCCGGATCATTCACCCTGTCTCCTTTCAAAAATAATTGTCTTTCGTCGCTTAGAGGATGAAGTAAATTGACGAACCTTTCCTTGTGGGACAAGGCTTATTTTGGTCGGCCTGACACAACTCAGTTTCTGTGCGTTTGTGTGTGTTCTCATATGTGTGTAAGTTCGCATGCGAATACACGCACACATATATTTTCTATCACCCACCACCACACACACACACACAAACATATAGTATATATATAATTTATTGATTTATATTATTATAATAATAATACATATATATATATATATAATTATATATTATACAAACACACACCACATATAATACATGTGTGTTATATATATATATATATACATATATATAATAGAATATAATATTATATATATTTTATATATATATTATATAGATATAATATAATATTACTATATAAGAATATATATACTACTATTATATATAATATATATATATATTATTGATACAGGAGAGAGACGAGAGAGAGAATGAGGGAAGAGAGGAGAGAGAGATAGCAAACAACAGTTAAATGCATTTAATACATTCCAAATATTAGTTCCCATCCCGTACAACGACTTTTACGTTACATTATAAAACAAATAGTACGAATGTATCGTCCATTCCTCCAAGAAGTCAATCTAATAAAGAGAGCACCACAATAACCCAGCAATTTCCATTTAAGAAAGACGAAAAGGAAATGTTTGTCTAACTCCCCTTAAAAAAAAAGAAGAAGAAAAAGAAGAAGACAATCATGAAGCAATGACACGAACAAACGCACTGAGCCGGTTCGGGGCAAAAGAGACGACGAAAGCGTCACTTATCCAATGATGATGCCGCCGGTCATCCGGCTTCCAAGCGGACAGTCCGGATACAGACAGAGCCAAACCGTACATGCGTAGGGGCCTTGGCGTCTCGTTCGTATGCTGCGGGCGCTATAATGCTTCCTTGACGCCGCCGACGAAAGCATTCGATGCTGGTGGTGGCTCTTGGAGTGAGTGAGTATTGGCGCCAATGGTCATGAGTGTAGCGGACCCCGTTCGCCATGTTAATTAATAGGTCGGTATTCGGTCATGCGTCATCTAAGGAAAGAGCGCCTCAGTGGCGAGGTTGGTA